>NW_011888065.1:10554-15978 GCF_000806365.1 Fopius arisanus | reverse complement strand
CACGTGTTCTAACTTTACATCCGCCATTTTGGTATTTCGCGGGAAGTCTCCAGAGGTCCTCACTGCGCCCTGGGAAAGGGACAGTGACGATCTCTGGTCACGCACCTAATTTTAACTTATCGGTCTTTCCTAATTGTGTCCTTAACAACTAGGCGGAAACTTCTCGCTCTTTCCTAATTGTGTCCTTAACAACTAGGCGAAACTTCTTGTCTGTCCTGTCGCGAGAACGGGCAAACCCCACCGTTCTGTGCTCTCGTCCGTATCTGTTATCGATTATCTCTGGGGAGGTGCTAACCCCCACCTCCACCGGTAAATTCGGTCTTTCCTAATTGTATCCTTAACAACTAGGCGGCTCTCTGGTTTGCTATTTTACCCACTTAAAATAGCTGGCGTCCTCCTGGTAAATTCGCGGATGCTATGGAACCGACGAAGGTAACCAATTCCCCGGACTTACGGAACACTCCGGGGAAAACATCGTTACAGTATGTATACATGTAGATATGTTTCTTTCTTTTTGTTATATTTATATTTTTTTTATATGTATATGAAGTAGGGTTGTTTTTTAATACATAAAATTTTTTTTTCTTATATATATTTTCCCCTAGTTTTTTTTTGCAGTGGGGCCAAAAACAAGGATTACATGTATTTTGCTTAAGCCTAAACTTATTACTATAGTTATTTTCTAGGTTTACCCGAAATTTTTTAGATGTTTACAAAAAAGCTTACTTTTTAACAATATATGTACGTATTTTTTTATTTCTTAATCTATCGTGATTATTTTGATGTTCTTCCTGGCTTGAGTCTTCCGGGGGAACCACGGGCGGAGGACCTCCCTGACGAGGTGCACGTCGTCGTCCGGCTGTTGGGCGACGGCGCCCGGTGGTCCGGTGTAGACCACCTGGATATCCCCCTCCATGGGTTCAGGCTCCGAAGATGGAGACCTGGGGGAGTCCGGGATGCACTCCTCCTCGTCCTCCGAGGTCTGGGCTTCCGGCGATGGCGACCTGGGGGAGTCCGGGATGGACTCCTCCTCGTCCTCCGAGGTCACCGATGTGGGTGAGCTCGGGGAGTACGGCGTTGGTGGCCGCACTTGGGCCTCTTCCCGGGATGCCGTTAGTCCTCGGTAATACTGGAGGACTACTTCCGGCATCTCGTCCTCCCGGAGGAGACACTCCAGCTGGAGTGCGTGGGGGGACCCGTTGGGCCAGACCCTGGTTCGGCAGAAGTAGGTCTGCCTGCTGAGTGCCGCTGCGATGTTAGAGTTGTTGTCCATGTTTGTGGTTTGGGTTATGAAACTGAAGTGATTTCCAGCTTTGATTTTTGGGGTTTTTATGTCGTTTTTTGGAGAAGATGACGGTGGAAGGGGCTGATTTTCGTGACGTCAGACGGAGTCATTTTCTTTCCCAGGGTAAGTTAGTCCCCCTTTTTCGTGGGCTGGCAACTTTTCTCTCTATTGTTGCCAGAATCCGCTTTTCCTTGGACCTCCAAAAAAAAACTTATTGACCGAAGGTTTGATAAAAAAAACCGTGAGTTTACGACTAGAGAAAAAAAAAATTGATTTTGACTAGAGAAAATAAAATTGATTTTGACTAGAAAAAATGGCGTTTTGACTAGAAAGAATGAGGTTTTCCCACGGGAAAACGAAAGAATGTGCGGCCCTCGCACTTAAGTGAAATAAGGAATGAATACGATTGCTTTTTATATATTTTTTTGTGCCTATCGTCCTGGCCGTACTCAACATTTCTTTCGTCTAGTGCCTTTACTGATGCAATCTAGGGAACTTAGGTCTGGTAACTCGGGAATTCCGCTGGATAAAGATGTCAATAGCCCGTCGAATTCTAAAATGGAGTCAAGCACATCGTCTTCCAGAAAAGAGAGTGAATCAAAAGTGTCTTCAACATCATCACCTGGGGTATCCTGCTGGGTTGTTTGCCCAGGTAAATTTGTCATTGATGAGGCTGTTGATGCGTCACCCGTCGCGTTCTGCCAAGATTCCAGAACGCATGTTGCGCAGCTCACTCCTTTTCTCAATTTTCCAACCGGCTGTATTCTACACCGGTACTGGGATTGAAGGGTTCCAGGACGGCAAGACGTAGTGGAGATAATTTTTTACCAGCATTGGATTACTAATTTCCGTGCTGGCGCATTGGTCGCAATAAAGTGTTTTGAGATCGGTGAATCCCTCCATTTGGCAGCAGACCGTCTCTTCTAATTGCTTCCCGCTCGTGTTTGCGCTTGAACCTGCATTGTTTTGTATCGGTTGAACCGGGCCTTGATGGGCCTTCTCTGAGTGCTGCGTCACTTTCTTATCCTTTGTTTTTCCATCTTTATCTGCCTCCGAGTCTTTGGAGCTTCGGTTCTGGAAGTGCAGCAAGAAGGTAGTTAGTGAGTCCCATACGGCACCTATCAGCCATATGCTCCATCCAAAGGCAAGATGAAGTGCATAACCGTGGATGAAAGTGTCTCTCATAAATTTGATTGTCTTGGCGATCATGAATATACCAATTAGTCCGGCACTAAATGCCCCAAAGCCTGTTAACCATCCGCATACTTTTGCGGAAGCCTTGTTGGCAATTTTTTCAATGGAGTTTTCATCGAAAAAATTGGAAAACGCGACGCCAGGCATGTGTATGTGTTCTCCTAGGGCACTTCTAGCGATGGTATCCAGCACTGCAGTTTGTTCTTCAGGAAACATCAGATAATCTTGTAATTTTTCGAAATCATTCATTGAATAGATTCCTGATGTGGCTAAACTGGCTAAATTCTCATATTTCCACGTTGGCCTAGTCATTGGCTCTAATTCTCCTGGAGCGATTACTGGAATTGGCAGAGGGGTCATTTTGATCCAGTTTCCGTCCGTTTTGTACATTGGTGCAATGAAAGAGTTGCAGCTAACCCTTGGCCTTTTCTTCAGCAGAATATGCGTGTGAGGGGGCACAAACATTGTTTCATTGTTTACGGTCACAGGTAGGTGACTATAGCAGGTAGTTGTCCGGGCTACGGTCACTGGGACAGCCAGGCATTTTACAATATGGATGACTTCGCCAGCTGTGTTAGCCATATAACCGGGTTCTTTCATGATTCTTAAAGCAAATTCGGCCGGTTTCGCGTAGGCAATTAATAATTAATTTTCTAGCACCTGCCTTTCCAATTCACATTTCTGTGTTAAGACGTCAATGTATAGGTCCTCTAATTGTTTGCCAAAATGTTTTTCCACGTAAATGAATTTGCTGTTAACATAGGACATAAGGTCTATGTTGTTCACAGATATTGGAGTTTTAAATCGTTTAATGTCTTCCCTGCGTATTTCGAAGATGAAGAGTTTTGGATGTTCTGTGCTGATTGGTCGGTACTCGCACAGCGTGGTCACTCCTTTCTTCGCCAGGCCGAAGACTATTTCTCCGCTTTGTACAGAATACACTTTCTCTACATTCTCACTGCTTGTAGTATTATCGTAAATACGTTGAGCTGGTCCCTGGTCGAGTACATCGTATGCATCAAATGAGCACTCGTTGCTGGGGGCTGATGTCCAAAAAGCGCTGCTCCCATCCATATCCATGCAGGCATTTGTCAAGAGAGTACAGCGTTTGCCCTGGTTGAGGTAAACCTGATTTTCATCCAGGTTCACGGTAGCATCATAATCCTGCAAGGTTATCGTGAATTTTGCCTGCACTACGACATTGGTCCATAACTGTCGCTAAAATCTCCTCCGTCGCAACTTCCGTCGGATTTCACGGTCCCTGCCAGCACTGCAGTCTTTTCAATTGTTTGATTAGGCCTTAGCCCGACGAATAGGGTGTCACCGAAACGATATTTCATATGTTGGTGCATATCTCGGCATATTTCTGGAGTCATTCCCACTAAATATTCGGCGAATCCGTTATGGGCTATTGAGTTGTGGGACCACTTTCCAGATTGGTAAATTATACGGTCGAGGGCCACGCGGCAGAGTTTAATGTGGACACTATGGAATCTTGATAACTGAAGTAATCTCACATGTGTTTCGGTGATTATCGGTTTTCTTACTTCTATGGTGCATGGTTTCACGTTCAAGAGGGAGATTGTTATCAAATTTGCGTTTGGTGTCTCACAATCGTACACTATGAATCCGCATACGCCATGGATAATACCCAGAAGGGGGAGAAGCGGAATTCTTCCCATCTGAAACAAAGAGTTTTTTTTTGTTTCTTATGTCGATTTTGTGTGTCTGTTGTATTTGCGTTTGAGTGGATGATGTTAAGTCCCTCCCTTTTTAGAAGGAGTGTTGGTTTTAAATTAGACGACCGTCTCATACGTGTGGTCTAATGGGGCATGGAGATGATCGTAGACTTCGTCATACGTGTGATCAGGTGATTGTGAAGATTCAGGGGATTCGCGAGCATGGTCAATTAGCCATGCCTTCATCCGCAGGGCTTGATTGAGGGCGCAGTGGTGATCAGTGCGGTGTCCCAACTCGTGGAATAAACATTTTGTCTCAATATATTGGTAGGGTATCATAGCATCCTACCACATCGGTCGCGCTGATTATTGCGCATGACATGAGTGTCTCCAGATAATCAGTGTTTTTTGCGTTCATACAATAAACTCTGGATGCTGAGCGCGACAGGTTGCGGAGGGCTTGCTCTACCCGCGACAGGTCTGACTCCCCGTCGTTCCATTCAATTACATGTCGCAGACGTGTGAATTCCCGGTTCTTCTTTAATATCTTCCGTGGCAGTTTCTTAGCTGGGTGATTAGCCTTAATTTTCCAATGGGCGACGATTGATTTCTCCATCCCTACTACAGAAATTTCCTTGGGGAACCGTTCGCTTGCTTCATCTAGCAAAACCTGGATGTCCACGATGTAGGTCCGCATTTTTGCCTGTTTTTCCCTGTTAAATTAAATGCAGACTTGGCAACTTTGTGTTGATGGTTATATTTCCCTTATCATCAGTGAGTGAAGAGTCCCGTCGAAAGTTGATAAATTTAAAACATGCTTGGTGTGTTAATTGTTAGTGAATAGCTAAGTTGAGATGAGTCGAGATTATTTTATGGGATAAATATTTCCATTCTCCCTGCGATTGGCTGTCGGCAGAAGCAGCAAATTGTTAATTTTTCTGCGCACACTTTGCAGGTGACTACGTGTCTGCAGGAAACAAAGAGTATCTGCAAATCCTGCACTAGACACACCTTACACACAGGCGTAGTTGCTTCGGGGCTTTCATTGTTTGTTTCAAGGGTTATACGGCTGATTGTTGAGGTCGTGACTGTCGTTCTGCTAATTGTTCGTGTAACGACATTAGCGGGTTGAGGGATTTCCCGAATTCTAACGGGGGATGTCGGCCGAACGGTCCTCCGGATCAATCGGTTAACTTCCCGATTTAAATTTGCGAGGCCTCTGCTGGGTAGTGCCCATCGTCTTGTGCGGGGTAATGGTACGGTAGC
>NW_011888065.1:3258-10084 GCF_000806365.1 Fopius arisanus | reverse complement strand
CACCCAAACAACTGTAGGCCATATGAAAAACATTGCACGGTGTTGTTGTAACCGAGGTAAAATAATCCTGCTGAGGATAGGTTGGCGGGGCTGATTGGCTGAGTTCTACTCCAGCGAGAGTGTGGCCAATTAGTCGTTTTTGTTGTTCTCGATATTCCATGTCTCGTATTATTCTGGAAATTCAATGTTTAATGGGGTTAAGACCCTGGCGATAATATTGTATGCGCAGGGAAAAGAAGTATGCTTCGGTAGTCGATGTGTAGGGCATTTTTTTATCGCCTTCGGGTACCCACTGTAAGGCAGGGATACCTCCAGACACTTTACACGGGGCATTATGGAGTAACCATTTAACCCGTTTCCATATTAACGGCGTAGACGATTTTAGTTTCCCTGACCATTTCTCGGATTGATAGTTCAGTTTCCATGTATGTTAAATGATCCCGAAGTCTTTTGTTGGCAACCCCTGCTTCCTGGCGCAATTTCATTAGGTTTGGGCAAGCGTGCTTTAGGACTGGAGGTGGCCTCACAAACCAGTGGTGTAATTGCCCTTCTTCTAATGAGTAAATCGCCACTTCCTCGAGTTTCCTTTTCTTGAGAAGGGATTTGCGAAACTGCAGGCTTATGATGAGGGTTTTTGTTTCCATGACCTATAAAAATGGATCGTGTCGATGTTTTGTTTCAATTGCCTCCCGAGTGAAAAATTCGCATTGTGATTGGTAGATTTAAGGAGAATACGTGGAGTTAATATGATAGAAATGTATAGATGATCGAAAGGACGTAAAAAGGGTTTTCTCTTATCCTCGGTCATTGTTGTCGTCTTCCCTGCTATTTTTGTTTTTTGTTGTTGCTTTACAAAGGGGGTGTTCCAAATTCCGACTTTGAGAGATCGAAAGTGAAGTTCACTGAAGTCATTGTTGTGGAGGTAGACAGGGTCAGGTACTGACTTACAGCCTTTCCAGGACAAAGGGGATCTTCAGCGTCATCAGAGTTTAATAGAAGTCCTGGCATATTCGTATCCGCTTGGGAAGTGGATGATATAATCTCGGTTTTGGGTATTGTTTGTTGTATTGGTGGATCAGGAGATGTTAAAGCCAAAGCTTCGGTTTTGGCAACATTTGAATTAGTTATTGCATTGGTGTTCAGTAAAGCGCATTTAAGGCTTATCTGCCGATGCTTTTTAGCGGGGTCATCTTCTGAAACCCATAGACCTATTTTTACGGTACAGTGGTAACACTGTACGATGTCATCCTTCCCGGAATGGAAAAAACCATTTTCTTGATCCCCGACCCGAAAGTGCGGTCTTCCCGGCGCAATTTTGCTCCGGGAACAACGCCTTTTGTGGCGCGCGTTATTCATATGTCTTATCTCCAGGCGAGGACTGTACACAAATGTGACAGGTTATCAGTGCTGTGATTTTACAAGTTTGAAAGTTTGGTTGAACGATAATTAGTTTAAAAAAATTCGTTTCTCGGATTTTTCCAAAACCGTGTCGACTGCCTCTGACCGAAGAGAGTGACCCAGTGCTAAAATGGATGATTCTTCATCTGATGGATCTGCGGACGAGGAGGAAATATTTAGGAGTTTTGATGTAGAAGCCAAAATTATTGGCATTATTCAAGATTTGAGAACTGTACTTTCAACCATTGTACTTTTAATATTTATCGAGGTGATTGTGATAAGGAGAATAATCCGTAAAATAAATGACAAAATCATACATATTTATAAATAGTCATTTTCTGGATTTTACTTTTTCTGCAGCAATTACACGGAAAGAAAAATACCGGAAAAATTACGGAACTTTCTCGTATTCGTGGGGTAACCTTGGTTTTCGGGAAAAAATACTGTAAGTTCCGTAAAAATTTTCGTAGCGAACAGGAATTTTTATGAAACTTTCAGGACAATTTTACGGTACCTCCAGTACTTTTCTCCGAAAAGCAAGGTCACCCCACGAATACGCGAAAGTTCCGTAATTTTTCCGGTATTTTTCTCTCCGTGTATATGAAATTTTTTGAATGCAGTTCCCTCTTTTCGCCCGCCCCGACCAGCAAAAACCTCGGCTTCGCCTCGGTTTTGCAAAAGTCGGGCGGGCTCCCATGTAACTGGCGAGAGAATGTTGTTGTCAATATCGAAATAGAAAAAATCTAGTCTTCACGAGGTGTGATTACATGGTATAGCCGTACACATGAACATCCCGCACAGGCGCTCAATTAATAACAAAAGCCAAACGACGAATTTACAAATATACTATTTTCAGTTACCACTTATTAAATATTAAAATATTTCTGGTCTACCGCACTTTCGGACGGGGATAAAGAAAAATAGTATACGACACACGGCCAGGAAGTCGGATTCACTGGCGTACGTGATATGAGGGCCTCGGCTTCGCCTCGGCCCTCATATCACGCACGCCAGGAGATCCCACTTTCTGGCCTTGTCTCGTAATATACTATTGCAGCTAGGGCTTCGGGTTTTGCGGTTTTATAATGCCACATAAACAAGGTTAATACTCGAGTTTTTTCCGCGGCGAATGTTGGGTGCATCGGTGTTGCGCGGAAAATGTGCGCGCTGAATGTCTTGCATTGGGTTACAACCGGCAAAATCGGTATCTTTTTATGCAACAGATATTGTTTCATTTT
Organism: Fopius arisanus; assembly: GCF_000806365.1. Taxonomy (NCBI): domain Eukaryota; kingdom Metazoa; phylum Arthropoda; class Insecta; order Hymenoptera; family Braconidae; genus Fopius; species Fopius arisanus. Next base: position 7,448 of record NW_011888065.1, on the reverse strand, counting down.
CAGCACGTTACTTCTGGCGCATACATAGAGCTTCCTACTTGGTTGATGAAAGTAACAGAGTCCATTCATGACGCTTGAGGATTCTAAATAAGGCAAATCTTCATCAAGAATTCTACATGTCTGGTGTGAATATAAATCAAGTATTCTGCTAACTTGAGCATGACGAACATAAACGAGGTCAACATCAAGTGGGATTTGCCAAATTGATCCTAACAGCCAGCGGCTGATTGTTCGGCGCCCAGCCCAGGGTAATCCGTGTTTTTCTTTACTGAGGTGGTGGTTCACGGTTTGCATTTTTACTGAAAGGCTTCCCCAACCGCATGGGGGGTCTAGAATGGCGTGTACTTGGGCGGAACCGTCCACGTAACTCCATGATAATTCCTCCGGTATTAAAAAACCGAAATCATCGACGAAGCCTTGAACATCTACGACGATACTTCTATGTAGAATATCGGACGCCATTTTCTTTGGTTGAAGAAAAGGTTGAAGAAAACTGCAAGATAAAACAGTCGAGTTGTTTTATCATAACGATTTTGATTAGTGTTGGGGATGTTGTAACCCGAGTCATTTCTTCGGACGGAGTTTTGATTTGTAAAGAATTGGGAAGGGCGAAAAATTGATTAACAATAAAAGGTGAACAGAGAGGGTTTTTTCCTTCCCTGTTGTATTATTTTTCTTTTTTCTTTTTTTAAAAGGTCCCGGCATATCCCTGCGGGACAAAGGCCAGTTTGAGGCGATTGGCGTGAACAACCTTAGATTGTTTAGTTTTTATCTGAATCCTTATGTTGCCGTTAAGCATCACTTGCTTAATCTGGAACGGTCCAGTGTAATAATCATCTAGTTTGGCTTTCCTGTTTTCTTTTAATAGACAGGCCCAATCACCGCATTTAAATTCTTGGGCATTGATTTTCTTATCATAATAATTTTTAGATTTTTCCTTCGCTTTTATTAAGTGTTCGCGGGCCAGATATCTCGTGACCTGTAATCTAGTAATGAGATTTTCGACACGGTTATGATAAGTTTTTAATTTATCGTATGAAAAAGCTGAGGGCATGCGAGCGGTGCGCCCATAAAGTAATTCAAAGGAGGTAAATTGAGTTGCTTCATGTTTACTTGTATTGTAAGAAAACATCGCAAATTCAATAAATCGTCCCATTCGGACTCGACGGGCGTAAAATGGCGCAGGTAGTCGCCCAGTACCCTATGGGACTGTTCTAATGCCCCGTTGGATTGTGGATGGTACGCTGTGATGCGTATTTGTTTTATCTTGAAGCATTTGGCTAATGATTTCATTAGTTTGCTCATGAAATTGGCTCCCTGATCGGTTAAAATTGTGTGGGGCGCGCCATGTAGAGAGATGAGGTGTTTAGAAATGGCGTCGGCGACTTCGGCAGCGGTGGCCTCTTTAAGCGCGGCGTCCATACAATATTTAGTCAGATCATCCTGCATGGTTAAACTATAAATAAAAATAAATAATAAAAAATAAATAAATAAATAAATAAATAATATAAATGTTGCCATTCCTTGTTCTAGGCAATGGTCCAACAATATCCAATGCTACTCGGTCTAACGCGTCAATAGAGGTGTCAGTAATTATCATTGGCTGTTTGGTTTTCATACGCAGTAATTTCTTTTTCTGGCAGCTTGCACATGTTCGAATAAAATTTCTAATTTCCTATTTCATTCCGTCCCATTGATATTTCTGTTTTACGCGAGCGCAGGTCTTTGTTACTCCTTTATGACCTCCGATCATTGATGAATGTGATTCTGCAATAATTTCAGGCCTATCCGCTTCCGGCGGTATTTGTATATTGTTTAAACAAATTATTAATTTGATGTCGGTGCCTTCGAGGGCTTTAAGAAACTCTTTCTTAATATCTATCCATTTAATTGTATAAATTCCTTCCGGAGAGAGTGAAAGATTTATGGTTTTGCTTTGACTTTTTATAAGAAGGTTTTTCAAGACCTGGAGTATGCCAGTTAAAGGTACTTGCCCTTTCCAGACAAATTGGTAGTAGGTGGCACATTTTTGTATTCGATTTTGTATATTTTTATTTGTATATTCATTTTGTATTCCTTCTGTATTCGAATTTCACCTGAACCGGTCTCTCCCGGGACAATTCCTTTGATTTTTTTATACTTCAGGAGAAGTCGTGCCCCTGTGTCAATGGGCTCTCCAGTTGGAGCGAGAAAGCAGACCGTTGGTCCATGGCGTAGGGCTATATTGTCGGTTACCTCTCTAGTTTTTTCTGATGGTTTTTTGCTTGAGTCTTCCTTGGGGGTGTCCTCTTTTCCCTCTTCTTCTATGGTTGATAATTGTATTGATTGTTCCTTACGGCTTCTGTGAATAAGGGGGTCTTCTTCGTCGACACAGGGGTTTCTGGAAAGTGCGTCGGCGTTTACGTTTGCCCTTCCCTGCTTGTATCCGATTTTGTATTCGTATTCTTCCAATTTTATTCTCCAGCGCAGTAAGCGAGACGTAGGGTCTTTCACATTATGTAGCCATACTAGCGGCCTATGGTCCGTGACGAGGGTAAATTTATGTCCATACAGGTATGGCCTAAAATATCGTGCGGCAAAGACGATAGCCAATAGCTCTTTTTCTATTGTGGACTAATTAATTTCGGCATTGTTTAAAATTCTTGAGGCATAAGAGGTAGGCAGATCCTTCCCGATGATCCCCTGGCTTAGCACCGCCCCTATGGCATAGTGAGAGGCATCGGACGTTACGATAAATGGCTGACTAAAGTCTGGGTATTGTAAAATCGGCTCTTCTATTAGGCGTTTGCGAAGCGTGTCGAAAGCTTTCTCCTGTTCAGCACCCCATTCAAATGGCACATCATTTTTCAATAGGGTGCTTAGAGGCCGGGCTATTTTTGAAAAACCCTCGATGAAACGACGGTAATACCCAGCGAGTCCGAGGAATTGTTTAATATTCTTGGGGTTCATTGGAGTCGGGAATTTTTCCACAGCCTTAATTTTGTTGGGATTCGGGCGAACCCCGGTTTCGTTGATGATATGTCCTAGGTAACCAACTTACTTCTTCAAAAACTCGCATTTATCCGGTTGTAACTTTAAATTAGCGGCGCGCAGTCGTTCTACCAGTTTCATAAATTTCTCTCTAGGCTCTCGTAATGATTTTGCGTGGATCACCATGTCATCAAGGTACACGAACATTTCTTGGCCCTGCAGTCCGGTTAGCGTTTAGTCCATCAATCTCTGAAAGGTTGCTGGCGCGTTTTTCAATCGGAAGGGCATGCGATTATACTCGTAATGGCCATGGGGAGTTGAAAATGCGGTTTTTATTTTATCCTCTGTGTCCATCGGAATTTGATGGAAGCCAGATGCTAGATCAAACACTTAAAAATATCTTGCACCGCCTAATTGATCCAGCATTTCATTTATTTGTGGAAGGGGGTACGCATCACCGACGGTTTTTTCATTCAAGGCCCGAAAATCTATGACTAATGGCGAGCGTTTATCTCCCTGGGAGTCATTTTTCTTCGGTACTATCCATAATGGAAAATTGTACGGAGATTTGGAGGGCGCGACTATTTCTGAGTCCAGCATTTCGTTCACTTGACGATTAATTTCTTCTTTATGAACCGGTGGAAACCGATATTGTTTCGTATTGATTGGTGCTGGGTCTGTCGTGAAAATTTTCATATCCATATCCTCTAATTGTAGTTTTCTTGTGTCGTAATCTATTTTCGCTGAACGAGAAGCAAGAAAAGGGGTTCCTAGAATTCCGTCTTGGTGGGTACTCAGGTTACTGCCTACGACGTGAAATTGTGTCGGTTGGCCGAAAAGTGGCAGTGTGACTGTCCCTTCGGTAATTAGTCCGGTCGAAGCTATTCCGTTTATTTGAATTTTTCTTGATCCGTCAATTATATCATCCGGTGTTAAAGTACCCATTTTGATTAAATTAATTTCCGCACCCGTATCAATCATAAGAGTTGTAAGAGGATTTTTCCCGGCATCCTCTAACTATTCTGGCTGCCGCCTCGATCGTTCACGATTGGGCGCCAGCCAGGTTTTTCTGGAAAACCTGACGGAAAACCAGCCGCGAAGGAATTTCGTCAACTCCGCGGACTTTCGGTGGCGGATCTCACAATGCCGAGCCAGCATCAGCATGACACGGTAGAGTGGGCGAGGTTCACCAACGTACGAGTAACTTCAATCACTAACTT
>NW_011888065.1:0-2188 GCF_000806365.1 Fopius arisanus | reverse complement strand
AGAGTAAAAGGAGTCGTTTGGTCGCGTCTTCTTAAAATGACAGTGGGTGTGTTACATGTTTTGGCATTTACATTGTAAAGATAGTAATTTTTTCGGTCGACTGATTCGCCATGATAGCGCAGTAAGCCATTTTTTCCTCTGAACGCGCGCTGGACGTTGAGGGGCGAGGCTCGTTTCCCGGCATGCTGGGTTCGGTGTCCAATTCTTGCTGACACCTATTGTCCTCGCATTTCTTTCTCCTGCATTCTTGAGATGAGTGCCATTCAAATTTACAGTATCCGCATATTAAAGGTTTAGGATACCCGTTTTTCATCCAACAGAAGGCCTCGGTGTGATTTAGCCGTTTACAAAAATCGCAAAATTTTCGTTCTTGCGTTACGTTGACTCTTGGATTTTCCGGTCGTTTGAATTGATTCTGTTTTTTAAGATTAATATTTTTATGTGGTTACGGCCAGCAGTTTATGAAGGCATTACCGTGTAATTCGTCCCGTGCCTGTTTCTCTTTTTCTGCTTCGATCGCTTCATGAATCGCGGCATCTAAGTTCAGACATCTAGGGCTGTTAATTTTAATTCCGGTTCTTAGTCCACGGACGAAACATCTAATTGTTTCTTGTTCGGTATCAACCTTAAAACTTCGTTGGGAGCCGCCGTTCCTTGTGTATGTATTCAAAATGCTGATCATTAATTGGCGTGCCCTATTCCCGTATACGACCACGGGTTCGTATTTTTCCTGTATTAGGCGTCTGAGTTTTCCCTGCAATTGCGCTAGGGACTCGATGGGAGCGAATAGGTTTTGTAAAAATGTTACTAAATCCTTCATTGAACTAAACTGTCTGCCTTGAATAGCGTTCTTGGCTGGGCCGCGTAATTGATTTCTTACTAATTTAGTTAAATTGGGCTCCATGTTGGGATCCACCATATTTTTTGCTTCTTCGCACCCGTCAGAAAATTCGGTGAAGCAGGAGGGGTCTCCCTCAAATATTGGGATGGCTGAAAGAGCGTCCTGCAGGGTGACCGTCGCCCCTTGCATAATAGTGTACGGCGTTGAAGGTAATCCCATTGGCCGGAATGTCTCCCGCTATGTGTCCCCTTTAAAAGATGGGTCAGTAGGACCGTCCTTGGCCTGATTTCCGAAAAGTGGGCCAGTGTATGGGGGTAAAAATTGAGATTGTTGCCCCGTTTCTACTGCATTTGTTACCGGTGGTTTTCTGGGAAGTGCGTAAGGGTTATTCCGAATTGGCCCGCCTGCATAAGTTGGGAATGCGTAATTATCGTATGTTTCAGATCATTGTAACATATTTCTGGTTTTTCAGACAGGTGTTAGAAAACTGTCGCCTGTATTTGTCGATAAGTAGTTTTTAAATATATCAAATTCTCGGTTGACATTATTTTCATGCTCCGAGAGCTTATGTTTTTCGTTTTCGTTAGGCAAAATGGACTCATCTGCGAATCTCACCCGATCGCGTTTTGGATTTAATTCGTGAATTCGGTTCGTCTCGGTAAACCCGGAGTTATTAATTATAGTTTCTAACCCTTCAAATTCCGCAGAAATATCTACGGGTAAATTGCTGGGATGGCCTGGGCGTGTCACTTGTGGCGTGAGATTCTGTTCCGCACGTTTGTTGAGGAAAATGTTTTTTCAATAAGGCGTAAATGTCCGCTAAAATTCCGGCTTGATGAAAAATCATGACGGCGGATGAATCGTTTTGAATAAAACCTTTAATGGCCAACAGTCGTTCCGCTGGGATGTCCTTGCGCTCCCGTATTCGTGATAGAAATTTTTTGTCTTTTACTAACCATTCTAATCCTAACGTGACTTGTTTCCCTTTGTTTTTTGAAATAGTACCGGTGCTTGCAATTAGTGTAGCTCGCGATGCTCCAATTAAAGTTTCGTCTTCTACAGTGTCAAGATCTGAAGTGACATGTAACGCGGGCGTTGATGTCGCGATTTCATTACTAAATTGGTTATTTTCACTATCGGACGTCGCAAAATATTGTCCGTCATCACTTTCTTATTCCATTGTAGGGAGTTTATCGGATTTCTTCACTTTTCTTTTAGCGACTTTAGATTTTTTTTTTTTGGAATAGTAGTAAGTGGCCAGTATTGGGGAATTTCCCACGCCCCCTCCCCCCTTTTTTCCAGGAAATGTGCGTGCAGGTGCACGTGTGCCCCCCAGGGGGTATTGTG
>NW_011888064.1:17344-49821 GCF_000806365.1 Fopius arisanus | reverse complement strand
CTCAAAATGACCGATGGGATAAAAAAAAATGTCTCCACAGGGGTGGGTAAATCGACTCAGGGGGTGATTCTGAGTCGATCTGTACCTATAAATTTTGAACTTTTTTCCACCCTCACTAATACATTTCCAAGATAGCCGACGGGGTTAAAAAAAGAGTCTTTACAGGGGTGGATAAATCGACTCAGGCGATAATTCTGAGTCGATATGTTCCTATAAATTTTGACCTTTTTTCTCCACCCTCACTAACCCTCTTTCAAAATGGCCGACGGGGTAAAAAAGGGTCTACAGGTGTATGTAGATTGATTCAATTGATTCAAACTGATTGGTCCAATCAGTGAATTGAAAAAAAAATGAAAATAGAAGGGTGAACTGAGTGCATTGGAAAAAATTAGGGGTTGAGGGTGGAAAGAGAGTGCTAGGGTGCAAAGTAGGTTCATGGTGGGATGAATTCATTCGGAAAAAATGATGGTTGAGGGTGGAATGAGTCATGGGGAAAATGAGGGTTGATGGTGGGATGAGTGCATTGGAAGAAATGCAGAGTTGAGGCTGGGGTGAGTGTGTCAGGGTGGAATAGGGGTTGTTAGTGGGACGAGTCATTTGAAAAAATGAGGGTTGATTCTGGAATGAGTAGATGGGAAAAAATGGGGGCTTGATGGTGGGATGAGTCTGTCTGGCAGAAATGGGGATTGATGGTGGAATGAGTACATGGGAGAAACTGAGGGGTTGAAGGTGGACTGAATTTATCAGGGTGAAATGGGGTTTGAGGGAGGGATGACTGTATCGGGGTGAAATGGAGGTTGATGATGAGATGATTGCGTGGGAGAAAATGAAGGATTGAGGCTTGGATGAGTTTGTCAGGGTGAAATGGGGGTTGATGATGGGATGACTCATGAGAAAAATGAGGGTTAACCGTAGGATGAATGCCTTGGGATAATTGAGGGGTTGAGGATGGTGTGAAGATTACCTATAAATTTCAACCCCATTTTCCCACCTTCACTATCCCAATTCCAGGATGGCCGACGCGGTCATAAACAAATCTCATTATCAATGTGTTTTGATCGACTTAGGGGGTCATTCTCAATCGATCTGGGCCTCGAAATTTCAACTCCATTTTTCCACTCCGACTCATAAAAAACCCGGAGACATAAAAATATTTCTGTACAGGTGCAGATGCGTCGATTCAGGGGATGATTCAGCGGCAATGTGAACCTACAAATATCCACCTGATTATTCCACCGCTAGTAATGATTATTTTGGGCGCGTAAAACGTTCACTCACTACCAAACGCTAATGACTATGACCCTCGCTCTCGAACTCATCTGCAGGTAGTTGACCTGCGATTGATGGAATGTTGAGTCTGACTCAATCGACTAAATCGTCCTGGGCGCTGTCCCGTACAATTCCGCCTCCCAACTTCCATGGCCGTGCAAATTCGAAATTTTTAATGACAGTACAACAATTTAAAAAATTCTCCACATAGCGCAAATTGGAACCAATTAGTCACTTCTCACCTTATTATTCAACCACGAATCACATTTCATTCTATAAACACTTTTTTCATAAAAAATACATCCTCACCACGTTCACGCTACATCCGCGCGATTCCGGGGATCATAAATTGCCAGAGAAGAACGGAACAAATTGTCTATTTCGGGCCCTTTCTTTGATGAGAAAAAAATGTTGAACCGGTACATCTAATAATCTCCAATTTTCAGGTTGGCGTATTTCTTTCACAAATAAAAATTGCCTAAAATTAGGTAGAGGAACCAATTTTGCCATCATATTGCATCATCATCCTTTATTTATTCTCGTAGAATACATGTCAATATTTCATCTTTCAACTTATCTTAGCCTAAATTCAATTAAAAACGCCCCCCAAACATTCGCGACAACTGGGTAGGAGGCGTGGCTTCTAGCTCGTTTCAGGCGTGGGGCTGGAATAATGAATTAAAACGCCTATATCCATTGCTTATGAGATTTATAGACGACCTGATAGATGAAATATGTGAATAACATATAAAGTGTAAGCAGGATGACGTTGAATACTTCTTATCTTCCTCTGCAAAGTCCCATTTTCTTTCCACGAACCGAGCAGGAATAGTTTATTTTTTCATCGTGCCATTACGCGAGGCCTCGTCATCGAATGTATACACGCACGAGGGCAAAGCGACTGTTCCTACATGAGTCCTTGCTTATGGCCTAATAACATTCGCTAGTTTTTGTCACTTCCGTATAAAAAAAATTAGTCGCATGGACTGTTTTCGAGGCATTCGGTGGCGTCTATGAAACCTTCCCTTTTGGTCCAAAAACAGTCCATACCATCTGACCTTTGATACGGCAGTGACAAAATAACGGCTTGTGGCTGGCGGGGCGTGCTTCTGAAAAAAAATAAGTAATTCATGATGGATTTTGTTTTCAATTAATACGAGTACAGACACCTCTCCTTCGGCTACGCCTGTCAACTTCATATGTATTGAACGCGAAATTTTTCATGAAAAACTCTGTTGGATTAGTATTATAATTGTCACTTCAGGAAGCAAGGAGTCAGTTTACCGATGAACGCATTGTAGACGATTGTAATGACCTGATTGAGAGCCCTCTTGTATGTTTATAATTTTGCAACGCAATGAATCACTTATTTATTGTCAGTCAGGTTTAATTTGCAATGCATTCTGATTGTGTGAATAAGCACTTTGGTAAATGTCAGATGGATTTGACGGTTCAATGAGAATGATTTATAGTAACAATTCGAATCTCCATAGTTCATGTCGATGGTTATATTCGCTTTTTTCAACATAGTCAAATTCAAACAATTCATCATGAAAAATGTCAAGTTTCATATTCGTCTTAGATGGATATTACTCATATATTTTTAGAGCGGTTCTACAATGCGTTCATCAGTTTACTAACTTCTTACTTCCTGCAGTGACTTCATCGCAGACGAATTTGAAAATGTTAACTTCACATGAATCTCAGACGTAATTTTTGTGATAATATCTGCCTGTACAAAATATGACTTTTTATTCTCCATTTACTAATCGCAATTGTGAATATAACTCATCGGTGAAATTAAAAAAATTTCTATTTCTACATTGAAAGTATGTATTCATCTCTCCTCATTCACCGTCTTCCATTTTTTTCGAGGGGGAATTGAACAAGTCATGCATGAATCTCTCTTTTCTCTCTCCAGGTCTTTCATGCATTTTATAAGAATGGATATAAATCATGCTTCCGCGAATCGTTTTTGAGGATATGCTGGTAATTGTTTGCCAGTAGTCTGCGGCTTTGGTGCCCATTTTTTCCTCATATCTCCATCGAACTCTATTGGAATTTAGATTGTGTCACTAAGACGGGAGATTAGCGCATCTAGCTCAGCATCACAACATTGTTGGAACTCTGGTATGATGACGTCACATCGCGCGGAGATCGGAAAGTGTTCAATATCGCAATTGATGTATATATCGAGCAAATGATCCCGCATCAGCTCGACTTCGTATGTGATGTTTCCAGGATCCAAACCATACATCAGAGTTATTGCAAATGCAATTGCAAAAACACCGCAATCTACACAATTGGTTTGTTGCTGTACTTCACGAAAGATTACTGGATTTTCATTAAATGAATGATGAGGAAAAAGTCGTCGTAAGTACGGCAAATATGGATTTGCACACGGTGGCTGGGTTCGATCACGTAATGAATCATAGATGTAAACATCTTTAGTGTCGTAGTAAGCACAAACCCAATGCGCACCACCACGATTGAGAATTTGAACGTGCTTGCGGAAAGGTTCGATGGGTTCAATTCTCAACAACGCATCTCTCAATGATGGTGAACGATATTGATAAAGGTTTTGTGTCACTCGCGACACGATTGTCCCAAAAACGTCCATATGAGTTGCCTCTAATTGACCATGGGTATGATCCATCAGTACGGCGAAATCTTCATTGGATAGTTCTGTAGCTTGGAATCCGTCTACTGCAGAGTCCTCGAAGTCCTCATGACGAGTGGCCAATGAGTCATTTGGTGGTACATCATTTGAAATTTTAGGTATTTCATCACCAGATTCAATGTTATCCCTGTTCCTCTCGGAGTTTGCTTGGCGGCGTGGTGGATGAGAGCGTTCTTTATCCCGTAAATCTACTATTTCAGGAATCATCCACGTTTCATAGAACTCGTGCAGTTTTTCAACCATTTGATCCTTCCAGAAAGCCTCATCATAAATTATGGGGATGGCAATGTGTTCTTGAGCAGTAGATATATATAGCTGGCAGTTTTTCTTTTGACTGATTGCAAGGGTGCCGATAACTTCATAATATAAAGGATTATTGTTTTTTATCTGTCCTTGCTTATCGCAAATCTTCAACTTGTCCATAGCCTCTTCTATAGACAAATTACGAGCACTATAAGGACAATGGATGATCATAATCTCATCACCGAAAAGGCCATCTGGTTTGGCGGCCAAGAATGGATGAGTTTTATCGATTATTACACCACAGTCCTGTATAGATCGGCACTTTTTGATGTCTTTCTTTACACAGAACGTGTACGATTGAGTTCGTTTTGAAGATGGGTACAGGATCTCTTTTACTGCGGCCGCCGTTGGCGTTTCTTTCCTCATACGACATATACGTCCAAAGTTGTGGCTAAAAAGAATCTTCTTCACATAAATATTCTCGTACGGATCTAGAGATCGCGATCGTCGTTCAATATTTTCACGGTCATTTTGCCAATCTCGGAGCACGGCCTGGTGGTTCTCTAAAGCCTCAGCATATATCTCGGGATCCATATCTGGCTTCTCACAATGACGACCATAATCCGTCGGCCGTCTCACGGAGCCAGAGTCATTTGAAGGTACTGGAGGCATCCTCTTCTTCTTGACGTATTTGCTGTTGTAGTCATTCTTTCTTTGCCTCTGCGACTCCATTTCGATTAGCTCTTGTGGTGGTATCTTATTCATTCCCTCGTGAAGACAACTTCCAAGATCCTGATTATTGAACTGAATAGCAGCCATTGCAATGCGCGCTGGATACATGCCTCTCAATTGTACATTGACACCCTTGTGGTAGATATACTTGGCCAGAACTGAGTTAAAACATTCGGCGACGTTGGCCGTTTCAGCTGCTAATACATGTTCAGCTGTGAGAGTCCAAGTATCCATGATGGCTTCTAGTTGATCATACAAACCATTCTGTCGCAGGACCGGAATCAAATTGATCTCATTCTGTTTGCGATTTCCATCGCAGAAATACTCAGCACACTTTCCGTGAGAACCGAACACATGATTGAGCACATTTTTCATATCGTTTTTCAGAAGTGATATTTTCATTGCGGTTGAAATCTCTTCTTGTCCTCTTCGAAAGTTGGCAGCACTTGTAACCGCTGTGCAAATCGATTGGATTTTCCCAAAAACGAAGGTCTTCAATCTTTTCGCTTCCTCCGAGCGACCAGTTTTAAATTTAGCAATCACTTCTCGGATTTCTCGGACTCGGCATCGTTGTAGATGACAGCGACATTCTCCTTTCGATACCATACATAGTCCTGGATAAGGGTCGGCATCTCTCACTTTCTTGATAACGCTGCTGTCACCATCTCCAATGAGTTTGTGATAAATCAAACCATGCTGTTGTAGGCTTTGTGTGAATCCTTGTACAATGACATCGCTTTCCACAGAAAGAATGCTCTTATTTCCTGGATAATTGACAAAGCATTTGTGGTTCGGAATGGGACGTTGCCTGTTGTTGGCCCGGTACAAACAAGACAATACCGATTGCGATAACCCACAAATAAAATTTTTTTGGTAACAGCACCAATGATGACTGCCATTCCCGACTCCGCTCTGCCACCGCTGTTGTAGCTCCTTACAGGCCAGGATCCATCAACAATGACCGAAGATGTTGGAATTCCGTCAATGAGTGAATCCGTTTCATGAGCAATTCTGAGCTCCTCCTCGCCATTCTTTATAATTTGTTCCTCAGATATTTTCATATAAATATCATCAAGTTCAGCGCTTATCTCTTTGAAAGGTTTCAAGGTTGGACAAGGGATGCCCAAATTTGCCGTGAATTCTTGCAATGCTGCATGTCCTTGACCGATCGCACTGATTCCAGCCACTGCACATCGATTTACATCGAGACGATCATCAACTTCCAGTTCTGATAGAAGCTCACTTCGTACATTGCAGTTTCTGCACTGGAATATCCACTTCGTTTTGAACGAATGATTTATTTCGTCGATCAGATCCAGATGCTGAATACCACAGCCGAAAGGCCCGTGAAGATCACCATCAAATTGTTCTTGAAGTTGACGAAGAACGTGTGAAAACGTCACAATGCTTCGTGATTTGGAAGACATTGGGGAAACCACTCTTCGAGATCTTCTTTTGGTCGTTATCTGTAGAGGGGAATCTTGAGAAATATCGGGGTCTTCCAGACTGGGACAAGAGCCATCAGCGACACGATTCTCAATGATCTCGGGAGTAGCTACCAACCGAGATCCGGCTTGACTTCCATCTCCATTGTCTGTATCACAAAGGATATTACTTTGACGAGACGTATTCAGAGAAGCAGCGTCTGATCTTTCATTCCTGCTATCACTCGTTTCGTCACTGGATCGTAATTCTGTCAACAAATCAGCTGGCATAAGAATTTCTCCGTTTGCATTGTCTGCATCGGAATTTGTACAATGTGTTCTTAGCATCAGGGTAGATAGGACATCAGTAGATACACTCCCTGCAGCCCTTGGAACATCGGTATTTTCAATAATATCATGAGCATCTGCCGCGGCTTCGACAATGTCTTCATGAATGATCTGGGGAACTGCTACAGCTGCCGTGGAACTGTCTTTTCTTTCCTGGTAGGTGGGAATTTCTGATGGCATTAAATAGTAGTGGTCATGTATAATATTGCTGAAATTCGGTAAAGATTGAGGCTTCTCAGCAGTGTTACGTTCCGTTTGGCGTTTTCTTGATGACCGATAAGTACTAGCCTGGCTGTTATGCTTCTGAATCGATTCGTCCGATTGATGGCCTAGCAAATCTCTCTCAGTCAAGTTCTCCAAAAAAGAGCAACAAAGCAGTGAATTTTGACTGCAAAGAGAAGACGATTCCGTAGGAGCATTGGCCGATGATAAATTGCCGAGATGAGCGTCAGCCTCCACCATATCCGAAATATGAGAATTCAACATTTCGATTTCAGTATTTCGCGTACAACTAGTCGACGAATGTTGCCTGTAATCTGCCTTGATGCTTCCCAAAGGTTTCTCATTTCTAGAGGTGATTCTTGAATACATAGGTGAGCAGGATTCTGCATGTTCCAATTCATTTTCCGGTTTCCCTTTATCACACAAGCTGGATGATGACGATGGCAACTGTGATTGAGAATTTGCCGCTGCAACGACAGCTACAGACGCTCCAATATATCTGCTATGTCCGATGTTAGAGTCCGCTTTGGTGAATCCAGGACAATCCGATCCGTATGAGCTTTGCTGCGATGCAACAAAGATGTCAGCACCACCAGCACCCGATAATGTACGGGGATTCTGCTGCATGTTGCTCTGGAAATGTGAATTATGCTGAGGAATGTTCATACTTACCTCCTCACGTGTTTCCTCGTCGGCATCTTGAGCGATGTCTTCTCCATCGTTGGCCGCATTGATCGGTTGGTCCGGTTCCCGTCTGTCGACGGTTTCGAGCACGTTTCGAAGTCTGTGAAAATGTATGGACGCTAAACTATGTCATCGTTGTCCAATTCTTAGTTACCAATCGTGGTCATAGGAGCAAATTCTACAGGAGTTTACAGTCGAATTGAAAACATAGAAAATTTAGACATTTGAATTTTGACCCGCAGCATTCTGTTATCAAATTTTTGCCCTCACGTTGAGCTTTAGATTCCAAAACTCAAATTTTGACCCTTAATTAGGGGCCTTGATTCTTTGAAGCTCGAATTTCTGTCCTTCCATGTTGTACGAGAAAGAAAAATTTTTAAAACTTTTTTTTTGTATAGAACCAGACAGGTTGCGCATGCTGGCTATGTTCCCTGATTCTAGTATTGATCATTTGTATATCTGTAATTTTTCAAGTATAGTCTCTGACAAATTAAAAAGCGATTATCACTTTCATTACAGAACGAAAATGGACTAATGATAACTGACTAATGAGATATCTATTTGAAGAACTCGATAAGACCTCAAAATTAATGTTTACTAATTTCACGGGGACGGGAAAAACTGTAATTTTTGTCGCGTGATATGACGAGAAAAAGGAAACAAGTCACTATAAATGGATGAAAGTTGGATTGCATTGCAGTTAGCCGATACCAGTTTCAGGAGCAGTAAATACACTTCAAAATGATATATGAATGGTTATTTTTCTATCATAAAAATTACCAATTAATTACAATAAGACCAAAAATAGGGGTTTCAAAAATGGGGCATGTTCGAATCAGCATATTTTCAAGTATTAGCGGCTGATATAGTGGATGGAATGAGAAATATGTTTCAATTTGAATTTCAATTTGAAGACCTACAAATTGACGTGGAATAAATCCCCGCAGACCAAGTCTTAGTCCTCAATAAATATCAAAAACTGTAATTTTTGAGTTATGACACAAAATCAAAAATAGGAAACAGCTGCTATGACTTGATGAGTAGCCAATTGAATCAGAATAGCCATACATCATTTTGAACAATAGTGAATACCCTTTAATATAATAGTACATGGATAGTTTCACACACTTTACTGAAAGTAATTATGGGAAATTCCCCTCAATTTAGATTTTCAGTAAATATTGTTAAATTGAATAGTTTAATGCAAACGCTTATAAGTTGCTGCAAATTAGACGTAATTAGCCAATTTAGGGAGAAGTAATAAATAGTTTTTGCTTCTTGATCGAAGCTTTATAATCGTCAGATTTTCGAATTTTTCGAATTGTGCTCCGTAGTGGTGTAGAATGGTCGGAAACGTAAAAATACAAAATTTGAGCACCATATGTGAATGTCTACATGGCTAACTTGGCCGACTCTTTCACAAAATTAAAGCAATAAACGGCTAGAGTTATTCCAAGAACGGTCAAATTCCATCAAATTATAGGTATTACTAAGGACTAAATTTCTGCCAAAATTCAACTCGATTGGTGCAGCCGTTTTCCGTAAATTGCCATTTCTTTCTGAATCGTTTGTCGCAAATATCTCGAAAACTACTGAACCGATTTCAAATTTTCACCTGACAAAATTTTATTATATCATATTATATCAATCAAAACATGTTTATCCGTTCTCATTACATTTTCGAGATATTCCAATTTTTCTATTTTTTTCAAAATGATTTTGCTAGTACGGTACAGTTGCGAAAAATTGTTTCATGAACTTGAAATTCGGTATAAAGTTTCCGCTTAGCAATGAAATGTTTAGGATTGAAGATGGGCTGAGTGCGATGTTCAGAAGATATTTAACGTTGTACCTAAAAACACGTGTTTCAATATCTCAAGAACTACTCAATCGATTGCATTTTTTATTTTCTCAAAATATTCGTTTCGATTACCTCTGTCTCAATCAATTCAAAGTCACATACGCCTTTATAGGAAACTTGCGAGAATTTTCAATAAATTTCCCAATTCGACACATCGTCAATGCAAAATTCCAAGTTGGACGACTGATTTTTCAAGAAATGAGAGTACATCAAACATTTGAGCACTTTCATTAGCCGTTCGGCAGCATACAGTCAATTCATTGATGGCGATACAAGATAGAAAAAATCAGTCAAGAACATGCTCACTATCACGTGCTCGCTGTCATATGCTCACAACCCCTGCTTGTTTCTCATCAATTTCCGATCTCAAATTGAATTTCATACGATAGAATATGATTTCAGCATATATGTGAATTTGTGGGATGTAACAGAACATCAAACATTAGGAAAAAACTTGAATAACTCCACGAAAATGTTTCCGAATCAAATCAAAGATACCATTTTGAAGAGGCAAAAATCATATCTTCAAAATTATGTACATATACCTATCAGCTTTCACCTAAACATGAGATATGTACCGATAGGGAAATGGAAAAGAGTTAACTGCCTCATTTACATGAAAAAATTGAAAATTTTCAAAATGTGACATACGAAATTCAACATATAAAGACGTGTAACTTTCCAGCAACTTCATGAAATGGCAAATTTAAAACGTAATTTTGAAGCTCACATCGAGATCTTCAAATAGATCCATGAGATATCCCCCTTTGTTCAATTCAATGCAACGATAAATTGTTAAAAGTTTGAATTTGAGAGTGTGACATCGCGTTGGAAATTGGAAGAATCTTGAACAATTTCCTGTAAAAAGCAACTGAATTGTATTCATCATGTACCATTTTGAAGTGCATACAATAACCTTCAAAATGATATAGAAATATGATCATTTCTTTTTCTGAGGAGCATTGAAAAATCCAACCGAAGTATAATTTTGGGACAAAACATGAAAATCCCATTTTATTCTTAAAATTCCCATAATTCAATCAAAAATGATGGGAAGTAAACAAATCAGGCCTCATTTTGAACCATATTTGATCATCTTTCGAATGAGTATAAGATATATATTCTTTATAGATCAGGAAACAGCAAAATTTGGCTAAAAGCTTGTTATATGCTGGATATAGTGGGAATGAAAACAAGCAATGCGACAGAAACTGTATGACAGTTGATATATAAGCTACTCTTTATGTTTCTTTTTTTCTATGTTAATTTCTACCAATTTTATTGGTAGTATTCTTTTGAATGATTTCGACCGAATTCATCTTCTCATATATAGAGGGGAAGAGTTAGTAAAAATTACCCAACCATCTGGTAACCATATTGTGTCGTAGTCGTTTAGAAAAAAATACCGCACCGCTTAGTTGAAAAAAACCAAGAGCGCGTACAACGAATTTTTCTGAAAAACGGGAAAATGGAAATATCCTTATATTTTTTATGTCATCGCGGCCGGTAAACGCATTTTTAACCTCGCTTCACTCGGATAAAAACGCGTTTTCGGCCACAATGACATAAAATAGCATCACAGCCACGGCGAAAAAAGTGATTCTGACTCATGCGCTTTATAATCCTCGCCTTCGGCTCGGACAATAAAGCCGCATTCGTCAGATTCACTTTTTCCGTCCTAGGCGTGAAAAATACTATCTTTGAACGCGTTCATCTTTTTGGTTGACCTGGAAGGAGCACAATCTAACGAATACTTAGAAAAGACGAAAAATGAACTCAGTTGAGTCGTTTTTCCGATATTAGAGAAAATCAGCCCATCTTTAATACGAAACATTGTGATCATAAGAGAAAACTTTCTGCCAAATTTCAAGTTAATTGGTTGATTTTAAGAAATCAGGGAGCGCGTACGATTTTTTTCGAAAAACATAAAAATTGAAATGCCTCGAAAACTTTGTACGAACACATATACATATTCTGACTGATCTATATAGAGTATAGTTGCAAAAAACTTTTCAGAAACAATCGCCTATATTTTAAAAACAACTCCACCGATCAGGCTGAAATTTAGCACAGATCAAATCCGCACTAGGGGCTGTGAACTAACAAAATTTCAGATTTTTTAGAATTAGTTTATCCGTTTATTCTTCCCCTCTTCTAAAAGTCGACCATTAAACTTTGTATTTTTACGTTTCTGACTATTCTATATCATTTCCAGGTAAAATTCGAAAATCTAAAAATCTAACGATTGCAAGACTTCCATTCGGAAACAATAAAATTGTCATAAGTAAATGAAAAATAATTAGAGCTTGATGAATCAAGTGTCATTTTGAAGACAATTGAATAAGCTTCTCCACGGTGATACAGAGTTATATTTTTTTAAAGAAAATAATGGTCGTAAACCTAGAAAGCCAAGAAAAGGCCTGGTAATCATCACAGATTTGATATGGTGGGATTACATCAAATTGACTAATTTAAAAAAAAATCACAGTTTCGTATATTGCCGACTGTTTGATAACGCCAAGGTCATTCATGTCCTGAATGCAACCAAAGAAAACTTGAATTCGCTCTAACATTGGAATTTTTTGCACTTTCTCCCCTCTTTTGAAAAACCCATTTTGTCCTTTCCCCCACGCAATGTATAAACAATCAAATAATTGGCGTAGAAAAAACTCACAAACGCCGGAGGGTTTTTGCACAAACGATATGTAAAAATCCCTGTTTTTCTTCTTCTCGGATCTCAAACCCTACAAATCCCGGGCCCTGTACAACGATTGACTGTTTTTTACTGAAAATGTTCACGAAGATCCACGAAAAAACATTAAAAAATCAAACCAAAAAATCACTGGACACACCTCTTTGGTCCCGGCTTGCGTCTTTTTGAGAACAAATGCAGTTTTGCCTTCTCATGAGGATTGTTCTTCCGTTTTTTAGCCATTTTTCACTCGCGATACTGAATACGGATCACTGAATTAGTCACTCATTATCTAAAAAAAACACTAACCCTGTCGCTGGTACTGAAACTATTGGTCGCTGATAATCAGCATGGTAATAACGGATCGCGATCAATTTTCATGAAGGACAAATGCGCTCCCAAATCGCGTGTGTTTCCCGCGAATTTTCATGAGGACCCCCCATTGTTTTCACGACTACGTGAGAGATAGTCATTGTCTCATCGAGAGTCACCATGAAAGGTAAGTAATTTGTACCATAATTTTTTTTTCAAAATGTGCAGATTATTCGTAGTACTTAGGATAGAAGATAAAGTGCTCCAGTGTTTCGTATTTGTTTTGTGTATGGTGAATGTTCATTTAGTATTGAGTAGTGATTTATTTTAAAAAATGTGAACACCGGGGATAAAAAAGGTTATTTGCAGTGCGCGTCCAAAAAAAAACGACAGATCAACTATATTTCAGAATTATTCTGCAATTCCTATTCTCCCTCAAGATTTGCAATAACAATGAATTATATTCTCTTGTTTTTGCAGCTAACAACGGACAGAGAGTACCTTTCAACCCAGCCTTGCAGAATCTGCAGTGGCAACAATCTGTAAAACTTTATTTTCCTTACGTTTTTATTTTCGGGGAACAGTGCGTTATTCTTTCTTTGCATTTCAGCAGGATCCTCGAGCTTGCGGGGTTCCATTCAACCCCTACAGGCCCAACCTAAATCCCGTCTGGACCCCGTATGGGTGGATGAATCCCAACGTAAATATTCTAATATCGAAGGGGTATTTTCTACCCCTTTTTTAACCTACGAGGAAATAAAAAATGTTGTATTTTTTCATTTATTTTTCAGATGGGATATCCAAGAATCCCACCACCTCCAAGATTCCCACCACCTCCAGCTTGTTCTCCACCTCCAGGCTTCTTTCCACCTCCAGGTTTCTCTCCACTTCTACCACAAAGCAGTCCAACTCCGGCTGTATCTCTTGCTGACATACCTCTGCCAACGGGAAAAACAGCACCGTGTGGTCCCACGGCTCCAGCGGAATTCATTGACGGACCGCAAATGAATGTGCCAGAAAGAGATACAGCTGGGATTCAGGTTCACCCAGCACATCACCAGACTGCTGCCGCCGATATATCCTCCAGTGCCCAGGGATCCAACGTGCCCCCAATACGTCCAACAGGCCATCCCCACGGGGATATCGTTGCAGCTGAGACACATATTCTCCCAGCACTTCCCCAGACTGCAGCCGATATCTCCTCAAGTGCCCAGAGGCCCAACGTGCCCCCAACACGTGCAACAGGACATCCACATGGGGATATCATTGCATCTGGGACAAATGTTCTCCCAGCACTTCCCCAGACTGCAGCCAATATCCCCTCAACTGCCCAAGGGCCCAATGTGCTCCCAACACCTCCAGTAGAACATCCTGATGGTCCCGTAGTACCCTTCGAAAGAGGACTACCAGCAGATGCCCTGGGAGTAAGACAGCAGGGCCCTGCTCAGGGAGAGCAGCCCGCAGAAGGTGAAAACCTTCCAACCAAAGAGCAGGTTCCTGGAGGACAGAGTGAAGCGGGCGGAGCAGCGCATCTAGGACCAGAAGCCCCTGCAGCACTCGCTTTTGAAGAGGTCGAATGGATGGATCCACCCTATGGGATATATGGGCAGTGGCTATGGAGTGGAGCCTACCAATACGGAGCATTGGGGCCCTACTATGGGGGTCCGTATTGGGGCATCCCCTCTCAACCGTTGCAGCCAGCAGGAGGACCACGTTTCAGGGGTAGAGTAAGTCTATTCATCTTTCATTCTCTCCCTCTCTCTCTCTCTCTCCCACTTTCTCTTTCACCTACACACCCACATACACTTAGGCACCCACCCACTCACTCATAACTAAGTATATCGCTCACTCATTGACTCACTTTATTCAGCTCTAATTTATATGCTAAACACTCACTTGTCAACAAACTCATTCTGTCACTAATTCACCTAAAAAATCCTCAACTTGTCCACTTATTATATCATCCAGTCATTTCCTTCCTCTACCACCGACTCATTTCTTTTATCACCAATGAATTTACCCTATCAATCTCTCACCGATTCACTCTCTCTATCCTCCACGCGTTTACTCACTGGTTTACTGGAATAAGTAATACAGTACGTAAAGCAGTGAGAGATTGATAGAGTGATTGAATCAGTGATAAAATAAATGGGTGAAGGATTCACGTACTTATTTATATACTCAGCTACCTACTCCTCAACCTGTTGAATCACTGAATCTCTCAATCAGTCCCTCGTTGTTTCACTTTCTCAATCCCTCACTCGAGTGAGTGATAGAATTGGTGAAGCAGTCAGGGATTGATTATGTGATTGAATAATTACACGGGAGGGTGATAACAAGTGATTGAATGGGTGATAGAGTACATACATGAGTGTGCGATTAAGTGAGTGAACAAGTGACTGATGGAGTTAGTGAACAATCCTTCACCCACTCGTTCACCCACTCGCCCAATTGTTCAAAGCTTAATTAGTCACTCATTTATTTGCTCAATCCCTCACTACTTCTCACTCACTTGGGTAAGTGACAGAGTGATTGAACAACTTGAAGAGTGGGTAATTGAGTATGTAAATGGATGGTTGATAGAGAGAGTCAACGATCGTCCAACTTACTCTATTACCCACTGATACTGACATACAACTACCCATTCGTTAACTTGTTTAATTAATCAATCACTTACTTGGTCAATTACTCACTCACTCATTCAGTACTTCACTCACTCTCTCACTTGCTCGCTCGTTCATTCATACATTTACACACTTTCAAGCGTACACGTACACTCGTTCACGCATTCTTTTTGCTTGTAATTTCAGATAAGACGAAATCCGTGGTATAGGCGTGGTCAGCAACGAGGTGTTGTGGCAGATCCTGGAAGGGGCGGAGGAGCAGCAACTTCAAGAGGGACAGGGAAAAAGAACCGGAAAATAGTGTACAATGGGAACGGGGTTACATATAACATAAATTTCAACGCCGAATGAAAAATTCAAACTAAATAAATAATGATAAAATGATATTTTATTGGTTTTAGAATTACCCTATCCCAAAGAATAGCAACAGATCTGGAAAAAATTTTATGAGAAAAGCTGCAGAAATTTTTACACTCCTATATATATAATATAAAATTCTGAAATTCTATGGAGAAGTCGACCATTTCTTATGGATTTCCAATGCAAATAGGACTGGCTATTGAATTTTCTATAGAATTTGCTATAAGATATCCAATCGTGACTGGTAAAATCCATGTTGAGAATCCCATAGAAAATTTAATTGAAAATCCAATAGAAAATGATATTCTGTAAGAAATGTTGAAATTTCCCATAGACTTTGTTGTCGCATTACTTAGACGATATCCTCCAGAATTTCGTGGAGGATTTCTTAGACACTTTTGTCAGAAAAGAGGGTTTCGAATATCAAAAATGGCTTTTCGTGTGAAAAACGAATTTCCGTTTTGTTTTGTTTTTCATTAGTTTGCAAACAAATGGATGAAAAATTTTTGAAATTAGTTTGCAGAAGATTGTTTTAAAATTATTTCCTTTTCAAAAGGTTTTTGAAGGCTTTTCCGTTTGTTGGTGATCATTATAATTAGTAAGAACTATTATTTACTTTCCCAATCAATTCTTCTATCCTCAACCCCTCTTTTTTTTTAATGCGTTCATTTCATCAACCCCTCAATTTTTCTCAATGAACTCATCTCATCCTCAACTTCTCATTCTTTCCCATATTCACTCATCCCACCATCAACCCTCTTTTTCCCCATGACTCATTCCACCATCAACCATCACTTTTTCCGAATGAATTCATCCCACCATGAACCTCCTTTGCACCCTGGCACACTGTTCCCACCCTCAACCCCTAATTTTTTTGCAATGCACTCAGTTCACCCTTCTATTTTTATTTTTTTCCAATACACTGATTGGACTCCGCAACTCCGTCTAATCATACCGTGAACCAATCTACATAAACCTGTAGACCCTTTTTCACCCCGTCGGCTATCTTGAAAGAGGGTTAGTGAGGGTGAAAAAATAGTGTAGAAATTTATAGGTGCAGATCGGCTTAGAATCATCCCCTGAGTCGATTTACCCACCCCTGTATAGACTTTTACCCCGTCGGGCATCTTGGGAATGTGTTACTGAGGGTGTAAAAACCCCCCATTTTATCTAGAAGCATTTTATCCCTTCACCTTAAAACCTGCCAATTTCCTGCAAGCATTCATCCCATTTTCATCCCTTCACTTCACCCCTAACCATGCCTACAAACACCATGTTTATAAACGCATCCCTTTCTCAGTCCCAGTTTCACCCTTCCACCCACCCTCTATCTTGACGCATCTGTCTAACCCCTAATTTAGAAATTCACCCTCCCAGCACCATTTATTCCTATCCCCCCATTGGGATATTATCCCCCCAAAAGTGCCCCTCCTTCATACGCTCCTGATCACTTCTGCCGTGAAACTCATTTTTGCCTCTCCGAGATTGAGAGGCCACACTATCGCCACACTATCGCCATCTGTCTAAACTTCGTTTCCCTAAAATTGACAGCTGATCGCTTCGTATTCGCGAACCTAAATTCCGGGCGTTCAGTGCATCGAATCTTTCCGGGAAAAATCGCAAAAAATCCTCTAATTTTGTTCACGGGGCGGTAATTGGTTTTCGGGAGTGTAATATGGTTGTAAAAAATGTGGTGACGGTTTTTTTGTTTGAGTGATTCAGCCGCCATATTTCTCGCCAAACGAGCATTTGGGGAGTTCGCCTTGGTGAAATCTAGGGGAATTCTTGGAACGTGATTACACGTCCATTCCTCAATTTCCGTCCCGTGAGATCTAATTACCGCCCTGCCGAAATTTATTATCTATTTATTGACCCCAAAATCACATTTTTTGAGGGTCTAGAGCGGGTGGCATTTGGGTTCCCGTAAAACACGTTTTTTCTAGGGAATTCCCTAGGGACATGTCGGGCAAAAATCCCTCCACCCGGGCCTTAACTCTTTCAGAAAGGAAAGGAATATAAGAACTATTTGCATTTATAAGGAGAAACTTCTACAAACTTTTCGGGAACGAGTCCATGAGCAACACTCCGACTCAAATTATTTTTATTACCGTTAATTCGGAGGCGCATTTATTTTAACAATAAATAACGTGGTTTCCCGACCACTAGTCCCGGACATAACATTAAGTATGAAATTTTGATGGAGTTATGTTTTTATATTTTTGTAGCAAAAAAAATATAAACTATTCTATTGCAACTTTAAATTTTTCCATTTTTTGTGTAATATTTCTTTTCAACTGTAGACAGTTATCTTATCGACGTTTTTTTTCATGTGCTCAAGTTAATTAACAACGAAATATAGGATTTGCTTACCTCTACAAAATAACGAATCCCAGCATTATGAATAATCAATTACAATTCGGATTCCACACATACCGACTACCATGATCTTATTTTGTGGTGAAAAAAAAATCATAAAAATCATAGCCTACAACTTTGAATAAACAATTTGAAGTGATGCACATTGACGTTCCGAAAATCTTTACAAATAGAAAATTGAATTTTTTTATGATAAATATGGTATTGTGTTCGAACCTGCAATTCCGAATCCTTGCCGGTCTTTATATGTGTATTATACGATTGAGCGTGAAACATCACAAAAGATGCAATATGACTCTGTTGCGATATTCGGAAAATTATAACTTGAATGCGGATCAGGATACGAGGATTAAACACCAACCATTTGAAAGCGAATATAATAAACTTAAAAATGATATAACATATGCTTACCTTAACAGGAGAAATTGGGAGTCTTGAGAGCGGGAAGAATCAAGTGAGCGAAAATGAAACCATTTTTTTATATTTGAATGCTCATAATTTAAAAATCAAGTAAAATGATAAAATGATACTATATATATGCAATATATCGTCGGATGAGCAGTTGAAAATAGGACCTAAATCAAAATTCCAGAGCGTTACAGGACATACCATTTCATGTTTAAACGTTCGGGAATCAAAGCATAGTCCAAACGGCGAACTAAAAGTAGTCTTATATGATAGGGCATTCTCCTAGCATTCAAATGATGGTAGATACCCATAATGTATCATTAGCTGAGATTCTGAAAATACCCTCAAAAGAAAATGTGCGAGCGTAACGTGACATGACATTTCATGACCATTTTAATGTTTAAAACTCTATAACTTCCATACGGGTTGACATACGGGGCTGAAACAACAACCATTAGAAAGCAAATTTTATAAGCTTCAAAATATACAATATGTAGTCCTCAACCAGAAAAATAGAGGGTTTAGAGAGGTGGAAGTGTCGGCTGACTCAGAGTGACAACGATTTTTTTAATAAGGATAGCAAATGCTAACAAGACAAGAAAAGTTACAGAGAGGAAGTATACATGTTTCAATAATTTTTCGTTTAAAGGTTCCCCTTGGAATCTTTCTTTAAATCTAGGACACTTCTTTCTTTTGTTTAATTAAAGCGTACTCACGCAATACTTGTATTCTATTGATGCTAAGGTTATCTAGTTCCTTTTTCTTTTTGTGGTAGGTCCCTCGGTCTTCCTGCTTCCTTTCGTTACCAGTGTTAGATAGGTTTAACACTATTATAACTACTTGACTAGTCAGGAACGTTCACCCACTTGTATTTGATTTATGTGTTTGTGTTTAAGAAATATTTATGTTGTATAATTTCGGCTTAACTAAGTCCCTCACAATGAGAATGTCCACACAGCACGAATTGTAAAACCTCTTATCTGTATGAGGTACCGCGAGCCCGAATTTAGGAAGATTTTCCCTGATTGACCAGATCCGATAGTCATCTACTAAGTTTTCGAGAGTTACCGCGCACAAGCTTAATAATTTCAATAAAAGGTTGTATGGGAAGGATTAGTTTTTCAGATCAGGACCCGGTATCACTCCACCAAGGTTTTAACGACTCCGCGTATGCTTCTAGACTGACTGGTGTTATGAGTTGATCGCCTTTTTATTTTATTGGTGGAGTGATTTGACCTGATCTTGTTTAAATTCTCGCGGGTGGGGTAGTTTGTTGGTTCAGCGCTTTTAGCGCTGCCACCGTTCCACTTGTTGCCGGCCCTACCGTTCCCGCGGCCCATTTCCAATCGGACCTCGTGGCGCAACGGCTGACTGTTCGCCGTTACACTTTTAAGTGTTGGGGAATTCGGCGTTTGCCCCAAATTCTTTTGGACATCACAGTCGCAAGCTGGCTGGCCTTATACCCCACCCTTGATTAATTATAAGAAAAGGCCTAAATCACGGTGTATGAATTTTGTGTGGAAAATTAGTAAAATATAGAGTATTAAATCATCACGTCCACCAATTATTCACAAGCTCCCCTCCCCCGTAATATTTCAGGGTCCCCCCCCGTACATTTTTAGCCAGTCATTTAATAAAATCATCTATTATCGTTAATTCCCGACTATCGGCCCTTCGCCAGGAATTAATATATTTTAATTCCTCGGCCGAGGTAACAAAGTATCGTCGTAGATGTTCAAGGCTTCGTTGATGATTTCGGTTTTTTAATACCGAAGGAATTATCATGGAATTACGTGGACGGTTACGCCGAAGTACACGCAATTCTAGACCCCACATGCGGTTGGGGAAGCCTTTCAGTAAAAATGCAAACCGTGAACATCCACCTCAGTAAAGAAAAACACGGATTACCCTGGGCTGGGCGCGGAACAATCAGGTGCTGGCTGTTAGGATCAATTTGGCTAATCCCACTTGATGTTGACCTCGTTTATGTTCATCATGCTCAAGTTAGCAGAATACTTGAATTATATCCACACCAGACATGTAGAATCCTTGATGAAGATTTGCCTTATTTAGAATCCTCAAGCGTCATGAATGGACTCTGTTACTTTCATCAACAAAGTAGGAAGCACTATGTATGCGCCAGAAGTAACGTGCTGAAAATGAAACAATATCTGTTGCATAAAAAGATACCGATTTTGCCGGTTGTAACCCAATGCAAGACATTCAGCGTGGACATTTTCCGCGCAACACCGATGCACCCAACATTCGCCGCGGAAAAAACTCGATTATTAACCTTCTTTAAGTGGCATTATAAAACCGTAAAACCCGAAGCCCTAGCTGCAAATGGTTTTTTCCATTCTGGAAAGGATGATATCGTACAGTGTTACCACTGTAGCGTAAAAATAGGTCTATGGGTTTCAGAAGATGACCCTGCTAAAAAGCATCGGCAGATAAGCCCTAAATGCGCTTTACTAAACACCAATGCAATAACTAATTCAAATGTTGCCAAAACCGAAGCTTCACCTTCAACATCTTCTGATCCGCCAATACAACAAAAAATACCCAAAACCGAGATTATATCATCCACCTGCCAGGCGGATACGGATATGCCAGGACTTCTATTGAACTCTGACGACTCTGAAGATCCCTTTTTTGCTGGAAAGGCTGTAAGTCAGTACCTGACCCCGTCTACCTCCACAACAATGACTACAGTGAACTTCACTTTCGATCTCTCAAACTCGGAATTTGGAACACCCCCTTAGTAGATACGCTGTGCCGGTTCTGGACAAACTGCAAGTCATTCCAGAACAGGCACGTGTATGGGGGGTGAGTCAGACCCCTGCGAGCCTAGGTGTATGACCCACTATCAAGGTCATGATGTCATCGCGGGGTGCGTTGGACTCCCGTGAGTCAGGGGTGACCTACAATCAAGGTCGTGGATTAACGTCATCGAAAGATGACAATACTGTCCGGTATTATGAACCGGCCACCAAATTACGCGATGATTGACACAGTGGAGTCACCGCGTATAGCGGATGACGCATGATCCACCTCAAGCGGTATCTCCGGAACCGTGCAGCCCTCAAACCCTAAATTAAAATTTGGGGGTATTCACCGCGTATAGCGGATGATGCATAATCCACCTTAAGCGGTATCTCCGGAACCGTGCATCCCTCAAACCCTAAATTAAAATTTGGGGGTATAGTGCTCCTTAGGGTAAAGAGGCAATGGGCCATGGGCATATGGGCATACCCGGTATTATCAATATGACGATTCACGATCAAGGTTAGGGAATTGGTAATGTCCAAGCATTTTACGTCATCTTCGGTTGACCATTCCCGCCTTGATTCTAGGAATGCTCATTCGACGGTACGTGACAACGAGCATTTCTCTGACATATTTCTTGGGATATATAATTGCACTTCTTAGAGGTGAAAAATAATGGGAACGTGCTCCAGACAGTTTCCATCAGCAGATCAACGGTTGACCATTCTCGCCTTGATTCTCGAAATGCTCATTCGATGGTACGTGATTAAAAGATAAAATAAATAACAGGCATCTCTAAGACATATTTTCTTAGCATATTAAATTGCACTTCTTGAATGTAGAAAACAATGGGAGCGTACTCCAGCTAGTTTTCACCATGCATATGTGCACCCTTCTGTGTTCGCGTTTCGCGTTTCAACTGTTAAGTTGATGAAGTTTGCAAACGTGAGGTGAAGAATGGATAACGAAAAAGATGAAGCATCAAGAAGACAATATAAAATGGTGAGCATCTTAGACTTCATTACTCAGTTCTAATTCAAATCCATTCGTTCACCTCTCATCATAACGAACTCTCTCCAAATGGCGGTAAGTAGCCTGAATTTATTAAATTTTGACTCCATACAATGCAGTAATTAAGGCAAATTTTCATTCCACAGGCTCAAGGAATGTGGACATTGAGCGTACCCTCAATCACCGCACCGAGGCAGCGGGAAGGTGTGGTGAGTGAGGCTGAAGTGCGGAGGACAACGGCAGAAATACTAAGCTTTTACCAACCAGAGACGGAGGTGATGGTGAATTTCGGGCGGGTGCAGACCCGATTTACCATCTGCACGCATGGGAACATTTATTATATTAAACCAGGTCATCGGTTGATTGCCCACCCATGCGGGTTACCGTGCCTCATCGTTGAGGTGCAAAATCCGCCCGAAAAGGTGCTGCACTTCGGACGTCCCGCTTCCCCCGACGCCTCCACCGATCATGGTGTAACACCATTAAATAGTGGTGAGTATAGCTAATTTCAACGATTATGCCCACACATATAATTCTTAAACCTATATGTAACTCCCTTAACACCTTTTTATTTTTTTTACAGATCCCTCGATATCAATGGAGCCGGATTCAACCACCGCCGCCGAAATCGAGATTATCACAATCTCCGAATCGGAGGATGAGTGAAAATCATAAGTAAATTAAAACAAAGAAAATTGAATAAAAGTCGCAATATTTCTAATTGTTATTTCTATCTGTTGCAGATTCCCATCATCATGAACACCGAAGGCGGATCACCAAAATGAATAAAAAAATTAAGCATTATTAAACTATAATCATCATAATTATTATAATCTGGATATTTTTATTCGGAAAATTCCAGCACATGGTAAATGGAGCACTGGTCAGTTTGGTGACTGTCATCAAAGTAACCACCCGTGTGAAATGGACCATGTGAGGGAGTTGGCCCACTGCAAATTTCACACCACCCAGGTAACCCCTCCAATGTGCCGTAAACAGAACGTGAAAATCCTAGTTCAAACTCCGAGAAAGTGGAGTTATTACTCTTTAGTAAAAAACAAGGTCAGGAAGGGACCTAGGCGAGATCAAAGTGCACAGAGCGGAAGAGCTTGAGGTGAGCGTCATTTTCCATTCGAACATTATCTTCTTGCGTGATCCGACCAGGCAGCATAATCCAGCGATGCGCCAGTTGGAAATTGTGTTTTACCAACCACAATTGTCAACTTTTTGGGAGCCTTGAACAGCCACCTCCACGTGGTGCTCCCGGGTCATGCCAAGAGCTGTTCAGTTTTTGAGGTTAGGTTCCCAGATTTGAACTTTACTCAAAAACATTGCAGTGTCATCGAAGTGACCGAATAACATACATATATATATATATATATATATATAAATTTCAGATGGAGAATGTTTTTATTGCTGGTGAAGAGGATAGGTGGGTGGATTGGCTGGAAGAGGTGATGGACGTGGTGAGGCAGCGTTTTCCCCTTGAGGGGGTTCCATTGAAGGTGGTAGCGCTCATTACTGCCTCCTGGAATTGTTTCTTTGCTTCTGTAAGTATTTGTTTTGATAAATATATCATTGTGTATTACTTTTTTTTTTTTTTTTTTTTAGATTTCTGAGTTCCGGGAAATCAACACCCGTTGGTTTGACACCCTGTTGGACTATCTGAGTGAGGCTGGGGAAGTTCCCTCCTTTTTGGCTGAGCGGGCCCGGCTTCACTCTGTCACCTTTGAGCAGGCCCTGCAAATTCTTTTGCGGGCGGACCCTTTTCGCTTTGAGGCTGAAGCACAGCGACGGGAGGCATTTCTCCAGCGGCACCTACAGATACCAATTATTCAACAGCGACGCGATTTACAACGCCGTTTACGGGAGGAGAGGATGCTAGCTCAGGTGAGTTAGGAAAAAGGAGGTGTGAAGTTATTTGTTGTAGTTATTGTATTAATTAATATCTGTTTTTTTTTCTTCTGTAGTGGATTGTGTTGCCGCCCTTGGCTCCTGCTGGATAGTCCTTTCTTTTTCTTTATATTGTGACCTTGGTCGGGGAATTAAAATATAATAATTCCCGGCGAAGGCACGATATCAGGAAATTAACTATGATATAAGATTTTATTGGGGAAATGTCTATAAATTTACGGTGGGGACCGGAATTGATAAGGGGGAAGGGGGCATGTGAATGATTGCTCGTGGTTACTGATTCTTTAACATTCTATATTCCAATACTTTTTTAGATAAAGTTCATATAAGACAATTCTGGCCTTTTCTTACAATTAATCAGGGGTGGGGGGTAAGGCCAGCCAGCTCGCGTCACACCGATAAATGATAATACTAATAATCAGAGAAAAAGAATCGATAGGAAAAAAACTAACAAAAAGGGGGGAGAAGTTAGGTGATTGAAATGAGGGGTGAAGTTAGGGAAACGATCGAACGATTATTGAAAATTAGGGAGATTGTTCTGGTACGAAACTCTTAATAATTATTAAATTGAGAGGGGGAAATATTATTACAGGGGTTCAATGGGTACTTGTTTGGGCGGGAAAGGTAAGAATGGGTACTCACGGAGATGGTGAATACTTCAATCCTTCCTGTAAACTCCCTCAAAATCCTCGGGGCACGGGAAACTCCTCCAACAAAACAGTCCTGGTCCTCCTAGTCTTCACTCCTGAATTTCGCCAAGCACTTCCTCCACACTGAATTCTCCCAATCTTCCTTCCAAAACTATCTCACGACTTCTCCTCAACTCTCTTCAACAATTTACCTCAAAAAATCTCTCCAAAACTCTCTCTACGGACTATATCGAAACTCTCTTCCAAAACTCTCTTACACACGGGGCAGCGGTTTTACGAGTGATGGCGTCTCATCACTAGTTCTCCTTCTTCCCCGATTATCGGTCATAATTGGGGTCAATCGGGGACACTCGTCATTGAGTGCCCTCGTCATAATTATAAATGTAGATATTCCTGATGGATGTCCTTTTCTTTCTTCCGGGTCACGTGGGCTGTGACGTAGGAGTGGTGGGTTTCGGTGGTTGCTCACCACACCGCGTGTGGCGACGAGCGGAACGGCGGGTGCGGGGGGGCTTCTCCTTTTCGCCACGGTGTCTCTGCCGGGCGTGAGCGTGTCGGATATGTTGGGGAGTGGGAGCCAACGGTGACAGATTTTATAACCTCGTCGCCTTCGCATATTAAAATCCTTAGAACTAATTACCGCTAAGAAAAAACAGCGGTTATTAGGGGGCAGGGGAGGGGCTAATTAAAAAGTGCCTCGTCACAGCTGTCCCGGGGGTAGAGAATGCATGGGGTTTCCACAAGCCCATGCTGGACGATACGATCCCTTTTTCTAATTTGACTCTACTGCAAGGTTTTCTGCTGCTGACTCCGGGAGTGAAGAGGTCGAAGGAAGGCTGTCATTGGTTAATTTATGATTCTCTACCTCGCACTCATCACAGGCACCCTAAACTCACTCTTTCCTTTTCCAACAAGTTGTTCATACATGCATTCACTACGGGGAGGGATATATCAAAGATACTACGATTGTCCAGAACTGGTTTTTATTGTGTTTTATTATAGTAATTATTAAGAGTAATCAAAAGATAGACCAATAAAAAGCGGGTGCATCCAACCAACGTGACGTATATAAAAAAAAAGCGTGGCGGGGGGGTGCACGTCCGCAACGGGGGTGAGGGTCCGTCCGGGGTTGGTTTTAGGGGAGGCGTCTCCAGTCAGGACACGTCCAGACGCCACGTCTACTCCTCAGCGGCCACAGAAGTAATAACGACGAGCCATGACTGGGCATTCCTTGGCCCAATGGTCGCCGTTGCACATCCTGCATCCACTGGAGAGCAGTGGGGACTGTGGGGGGGGTGGGGGAGGTTTGTGGGTAGCCGGGGGTCGCCTGACCGTTTTGGGGTTGGAGGTTTTGGGGGGCTGGTAAGAGCTGGGTCGAGGAATGCGAAGGGACATCAGGGAAGGGGCAGGTGAGGATCGGCGTGGGGAAGGCGGTAGGACGAGGATGGGTCGTGTGGGGGGAGGGCCGCGGCGCTGGGTGGGTGAGGTTTGGGTGGTGGTGGGTGTCGAGGGTGCAGTTGTTGGGCGTCGGGTGGGGGCTGTCGGGCGAACCTGTAGTGGGAGTAGGGCGAGGGTACTAATCAGGTTCTTAAGGGAGCCGGGGGGAGTCTGTGGGGAGTCTGTGGGGCTGTCTCAAAGTCGTCGTCGGAGTCGGGTGGCGATGGGGAGTTGGTCGAGGGGGTTGTCGAGGGGGGTAGTAGGACGTTTCGGGCGTCTACCTCGTCGTCGTCTAGGGGGGGAATCGTCAGGGGCTTGTCGTGGGGTTTCTCCTGGGGCTGTTCTTGGGGCTTCTCCGGGGCCTTCTGTTGAGGCTTCTCCTAAGGCTTCTCCTGGGGCTTCGCCTGGGCTCTCCACTTGTCCCGCTCTGTTTCGTATCTGGCCTGAGCCAGCATGGCCTCTTGCTCCTTCCTGGCCGCCAAGGGGTATGCTGGCGGGGGAGCTTCCTCGCCGAGGGGAAGTGAGTTGATCCCCCTTCCGTAGGGGACTCTTCCACTGGTTGGCATCTGAAAGGGGTCGAAGGTGGTAGGGCCTCAAGTCGGTAATATGTATTTTGTATATCCTATTGCCTCGAGGGTCTCCGAGATCATATAGGCTAGGAGAAATTACGTTAACAATTTGGTAGGGGCCGTCGTATTTTGAGGCTAATTTTGCAGCGAAGTGTTGGGCTGCTTGTGATAGGGGTCGGTGCCTCCTCAGTACTGATTCACCCACCCGGAAAATCTCATCTCGTCGGACTTCGTCATTATGCTCCGGTTGCTTCGCGAAAGCTTCACCCATATATTTTTTCGCGAGATCTTAAAAGTAGTGCATTTTTTCTAGTCGCAATTTCCAGGGGCCCGTGGGAGAGGGATCAGGGGGTTTATAGGCGCCATTTGGTGATTTGATTAGAGGTCTAGGGGGTGGGGGAATGCGACCCATATTTAGGAACGCAGGTGAGACACCAAGGGAGGAATGAATCAAGGTATTCAGGGCGAACGCTTGTTCGGGTAAATGTTGGTCCCAATCTCGGTGATTGTCGCCAGCATAAATGCCTATCATGGGTTTAAGGGAGCGATTAATTCTTTCGACGGGGTTGGATTGGGGGTGATAGGGAGGGGTGGTAATGTGGGTGATACCTAATTGGGCTAAGGGTTTCGCGACTTCTTTCCCAACAAATTCAGTCCCGTTGTCGCTGAGGAAAAACTGTGGTTTACCCCAGCCCAAAATTACCGTTTCGTACAAGGCTTTCCATATGTTCTTCGCGTTGGCTTTTCTCAGTGGCTTGATCTCCACGTACCAGGTAAAGACATCCTCGAACACCAGGAGGTAACGATACTGATTCTTACTGGGAGGGAATGGGCCCATGATATCGCCCGCGAAGGTGGACCAGGGTTCGGAGGTGATTCGTTCTAGCATCAATCCATTGGGGCTAGTCTGGAGCGGGTTCTATCGCCGGCACTGGGGACAGGACCTGACAAATTTCGTAATATCGCGGTAAATTCCGGGCCAATAAAAATATAAGGCGACGCGGTGATATGTCTTATCGATTCCACCATGGGCTGCGTAAGGGCTGTCGTGGGCGTCGCGTATCGTCTCGTGCCTCAGTCCCGGAGGTAGAACGGTTTCCCAACGGTTTAGGTCAGGGACAGTGGGGTCAATTTGGGGGCAGGGGCGAAGAAAATATAAAACGTCATCTTCTACGGTCCAGTCGGGGTATTTGTGGGGGTTGTTCAGTACGTCCAGTTTCTTCTTTTGATACCACCTATCCGGGGAAGAATTAATTAGCGCGAGGGCGGTGAGGGCATTGGGGCAAACACGGGAAAGGGCGTCGGGGACGGTGTGGAGGGAACCTTTCCGGTGGACTATGGTCATGTCGTGGTTCTGTAGTTCCATTTCAAACTGGAGTGGTCTGTTATTACGGTAAATTTCCGCCTTCGATGTAGGAGCGAAATTTACGCGTGGCCCATAGAACTGCTAAGCATTCCCGTTCCGTCACAGTGTAGTTTCGTTCGGCGGGGGTTAGGACTCTACTAGCAAAATAAATAGGTCTGTCTAGTCCGGTTGACGAATTGGGGTGGGCCGGATAGGATCCAAACTCCGATTCCTGCGTCAACACGGCTCCTATCGCCACGTTACTGGCGTCCGTCTGAAGGGTGAAGGGTTTGGAAAAATATGGACGGGCCAGAACGGAGTTAGTTGTGAGGGAAGTCTTTAATTTCTCAAAAGCGGTCTGGTGTTCGTCAGTCCACGTCCACGTTACGTTTTTCCTGATCAGTCCGAGCAAGGCGATTTCGTCGTCAGAAAGGGATGGCAAAAATCGCGAAAACCACCCGACCATGCCAAGGAACCGTTGTAATTCCTGGACATTTCTCGGAGGAGGGTACTCAGTAATGGGGGCGATTTTACTGGGGTCGGCTTCTAGTCCATTCGGGGTTAATAAGTATCCTAAAAATTCCAATCGGTCACATAGAAAGTCACATTTGTCCTCGTTAATCGTCAGGTTATTGTCCTGTAATCTCTTAATTAGTTGGGCGATGAACCATTTGTGTTCGTCGAGGGTGCGGGTGAAAATTAAAAAATCGTCAGCGCATTTCCGTAGGTTGTTCGACCATTGGGTGGGAATAATCATGTCCGTCAGTAATTGAAACATCGCGGGGCCGTTCTTAAGCCAAAGGGCATCCGTTTATATTGAAATAGTGTGGGGGGTAGTCCAGGGATGGCGAACGCAGTCTTCTCGTTACTGTCGTCGTCAAGGGGAATATGGAGGAACGCTTGACTTACGTCAATTTTGGAGACGTACACCGCGCCGTGGGCACAATCAAGTAAAACTTCCAAACTCTGCATAGGGAGGGCGAGGTGGTTGGTCACGGCGTTAAGGGGGCGATAATCTATACATAATTCGTAACTATTGTCGGGTTTTTTAACTAACACCGGCCAGCTACACCAATCGCTCTGGGAAGGATCGACAATTTCTTGTTTTAATAATTGGGTGCGTTTTTCTTGGGCGGCTTTCTAAATGTGGGAGGCATATCTACGCGTCGCGCCACGGATAGGGGGGTGAACTTGGGTGTCTATATGCATCGTGAGTAAGGGGCAAACGAAGGCAATTTCGGGGGCGGGCTTTATCCAACTCTTGAATTCTTCGCGGAAGGTTTTTAATTGATCTTCGGGGACGACTGCAGTAGTAAGTGGCCAGTATTGGGGAATTTCCCATGCTCCCTCCCCCCTTTTTTCCAGGAAATGTGCGTGCAGGTGCAGGTGTGCCCCCAGGGGGTATTGTGTGGATGTGCGTCTGGACACGTTCACCCCCTTTGACCCCTGACAAAGGGAAATTGACTTTAAATTGCGGATGCGCGCGCCTTTGTTATAATTTCCTTAAATGTTGCGTAATTTTGGTCAATAGACTTCCGGTCTAAGCGTGATCCCTGGTTTTTCCTTAAAGATTACATAAGTACAATAGACATTCGGTGGAAATTGGGTGAGTGGGAAAGGGTGGAGGTTTTGTAAATTATTAACACGAGAATTATGAATGACTTTTTTTCTTTAATTGATTAGAAAATTATGAGCTACAGTGTTTACAGTGCAACATATTTAAAAGTATACACACATATGAAATTATTATATCATCGTTATCTTAGGTATAATTTTCTAGTATGAGGGCATTCGGTATGGTCCTCCGGCAAAACCATCTAGCTCGTCATACCATAAATGATACAGCTCGCCAAATAACTGATTTAAATATCCCAAATTGGCATCAGGGTTTGAGCGCTGAAGGTCATCTCAGGCCAGCAGATATATCTCCTCGAAATTATTTCCGATGCGATGGTGCAGTTCTTCAGTAACAGGCATTCTATTGTAGTGCATGTAACCCATTGTAACACGTGTAATGCCCTTGACAAGAGACTCCTTGTATTCTCTCAAAGGTAGTGAATCCAAGAAATCCAGCCACTGGGTGATCCATACAGCTTTGGTTTTTAATGTTTCAATACTAGGTTTCATCATAATGAGAAGATTTTTTTCTCCGTCACGTACGAAGGTCGCACAGAGCTTTTCAAAACTCTGGTGGAATCTCACTGTCAGCCCCCCAAATTGCTTTGCAGGTACATTGTGTATGGCGTTTGGGTGAAACTTCGTTGTATCAAAATACTCCGTAATTGAAGTCATGTCCTTGTACCCCATTCATCCCGTGACATTGAAATCGTTGCACGGTTCGGACGCACCCCCATAAATTGCACCACCGGAAGGAATTCTCCGACACAGGTCACTTCAAGACCGACACGTATCTGTTTAGTCCCTGATTTATTGAGGGGGAAAACTTGTGACAATAATACCTGCTGTTCGACAGATATGGTCTTTTTAGCGCTATTGATCTCCATTGTCACGATTTCGTAGAGCAATATCACAAAGATTGAATAAAAAATACCACGTACGCGCGTGCTTTATAGCGTCAGCCGCGGGAGTGGGGAGAACAAGACCGCCGCGTACGCGCTCGTGAGTGGTGCATATGCGGTCACATGTTACCTCCCGCTACGCTGCCATATCCCCCACTACCGGTGCATCGAGGGCCTTATAATATGATCCGCTAAATTGGATGCTTTTAATATGTAGGTTTTTTTTGAAAGTATTTGCAATGTCGGAAGGCAGAACCATGAAATTATTCGATAAATATCTTGCGCAATGCTCTCCAAACGACAACTACAAGCAAGATGAAAAACCAAAGATTGTTCTGAAGAGTAATAGGGTTATTATTCATAAATATTCAGACTATGAAGCCTATATGCCTCGGAAATATCGGAAGATTGCTTCAAAAAACACAGTAACATATGAGGTGGATGATGAGCCTGAGACGATGAGTGTGACTGTGCACGTAAGAGGAAAAGTAAAACGGGAAATAAAATACACATCAAGCATAGGAGAAATAAATTATATCATCTGGAGAAAAATGAAGTGGCAGTATACACAAATTTTCACGTTTGCTATAACGAAGAACCAGTTGAATCCAATGAAAAAATAGCAGAAAGTTTTCAAATTGCTAGTAATGCACCTTCATTGAAAAGCATAGCCATTGCTAGCTTATTAAATGAACGAAAATACGTAAAAAATGACAAGTCTTTGCATATTGTGAAAAAAGCAATGCTGTGGAATAGCGATGTATTATTATATAAAATGAGGAAACAGGGCGCACATGTTTTCGATGGATTAGAATTGACAAAATTGTATAAGGCAAACGTAGGTGAAAAATTCAGACCCATCCAATTGTTCCGAGAGTGTAGTGAAGAATATTATTTCCCTGCGGGGGAGGAAACACTGATCTATAAGCATAATCAGCCAATCCCAGATCTTTCTTCGTAGCAGTGTACCAATGCAAACGAGGATGTCAGGGTAAAGAAAACTGTTAAGTCTTTCTTATAGGTCATTATGACCACACCCTCCTGCGATTTTCAATGCTAGGAAAATCTGTGGAGCAGCCCCGCCTGCGCTCTATATAAAGGTCTTGCAAAGGAAAATTTAACAGCATTTGTATTTCCGCATAAAATGTCTTCAAGTCAAGTGACTTCCAAATCTCGGAACAGTGAGTGTGCAACGTATCGTACAGGCTACATATCTGGTACGTTTAAGGAAAAAATACCGCGTAAAGCAGTGATATCGGACAAAAATAAAGTGTTGAAAATAGTGTGTGACCAATCAGTGACTAATAGTGACGAAGCCGCACATATTACAAAAATGTTGAAACAATTAAAATCGGGGAAAAAAAAACGCAATCGTTCTAGTGGAGGCAATAAAGCAAAAAGTGACATTAAACCAGCGAGTGCTGAGGATAAAAAAATGTGGATGAGTATGCTTGAGGACAACCTGGACATCTTTACGGATCTGTGTGCTGAAAATGCAAGCCCTACACAAAAAACGGGATCGAAAATCAAGGAAAATCGGTCGATCAAAAAAGAATTATGGCGGCGTGATGAACGGTTAAAAACCGCGGCAAAGAAGAGAGCAGAATTTAAAGCTCGCGTGAAACGGCTCAAAATCGCGGAAAAGAAGAAAACCGCATTTAACGCAAGGTAAAAACATATACTGATGGCCCGTGAGAAACAAAGACAATTTCGTGAGCGCGAGTTGGAGAAGAAACGTTTTCAATCGTCACAGGAGTCCCCCGATATGTTTCAGGATACACAATCGCCACTGGATATTATCCCGATGACTCCAGACACTCCAGCAATAATCCATTTACTACTGGAGTATGAGGGGGATGCTGCTTAGGATGGATCACGGAATAAACAATCTTTCGCCGCTCAAGGTAAATATCTGAAATAGATTTACATAAATTTTTTCACGGCTTTCAATGTTAATTATTGGAAAAATGTCTTTTTTTGTTTCAGGCAGACGAAAGACTACACAGGAGCTCGAGGCTATGTTAACGGAGG
>NW_011888064.1:12749-16209 GCF_000806365.1 Fopius arisanus | reverse complement strand
CGGGGCAGCTGTATTACGAGTGATGGCGTCGCATCACTCGTGCTCGTTCTTCCCCGATTATCGGCGATAATCGGGGTCAATCGGGGACACTCGTCATCGGGTGTCCTCGTCCCCATTATTATTCATGCTCTACTAACTGCTATTCCTTGTCACTCTTCCGGGTCACGTGGGCTGTGACGTATTGGTGATGGGTTTTCTTTCCTCTCCGGTCACGTGGGCTCTGACGTAGGGATGGTGGGTTTCTTTTCTCCGTGGCGATATTCTCCGCGTGAGCGTAGGGCTGGGGTACCGCGGGGCAAGGGGAAGGAATCTCTCGGGAGTGGGGTGGCCAACGGTGGCAGGTTTGTATAGTTTCCTTAACGTAATTTTTAACCTACTTATAGGTAACGAAAACAAGTCATCATTAGGGGGCAGGGGAGGGCTAGAAAAAGTGCCTCGTCACAAACATTTATGTAACTTTAAATAAACATTTCATACATTTTCAAATAAAAAACAGTTTACCCTTCGTTAAATGTACCTGAATTTCCCTTTCCTACACCGCACCTTTCCCTTGAGTTTGGAAAGCTTTCCCTATCCGTGTCTTCCTCTTTCACCTGGTTTTTACCCTGAACATCTCTTTCCTTCCCACTGTCCAGAGGGTGTTTTGCGCTTTCCTTATCTTTCAGCCATTTTCTTCCTTGAACGTCTTTTTCTTTTTTACTATCTAGAAGGGAAATTTCTCCTTTCCTTGTCAATCGCGTGTTTTTTCCTGAGCAGCCTTTTCTTTTTTGCTATCTAGATGTGGACGAGTGGGGAAAGCTGGCGAGTATATAAGTTGCGAAAATTTCCCAACAGTCACTTCCAAATTTTCCTCAGTATCTCAGTGCCTCAGTGTCTCAGTGTTGTCCCGGATTTTTGTGTTTAAAAAAAAAAAACGTCTAAAAATGGAATCCTGCATAATCGTCGTTTCGTTGGTAAGTGGTTTTTCTGACGTGGTTTTTTCTTGCGGGTTTTTTTTGGTGTTTTTTTGTAGTCGTTTTTTTTTCCGTTTTTTATATTGCGTTTTTTGTTGTCGTGTTTTTTTGTAGTCGTTTTTCTGTATTAATTTTTTTCTTTTCCTTTCAGATGGTTGCCCTAAGGCGGGAGAAGGTCTACAGGAGGGAGGCCAATCTCTGGTTCCGGTGGGAGGACCCGGAAACAGAGACGTGGGACGCCGAAAATATTTTCGGCATCCGGGAGCTCCATGCCCGGGCGGAGGGCTGGCTGGAGCAAGAGGAGCACCAGGCTTTCATGGTAAGTTTCTCTCTCTTTAATTTATATTAATTCGATTTTTTTTTTGTTGCAGAGAGGAGACCAATGGGAGGGTGGAAGCGGCCCCAACACCCGCAGAGACCGCTGGATTCGTGCCCTGAGGGACCAGGCCCGGGAATTTTCAGCCCAAGAGGAGGAATGGGGGGTCGTCTACGACCTCGAGGATCTTTGGGACCTGAAGATCCTCTTCGGGGACGCCCCTCACCGCCTGGACGAGTCCGCGAGCTGGGACTTGGAGGAATGGGCCTAGGTCCTCCAAAAAATTATTATTTTAAAATTAAAATTTATTTAAATAAATGTATTAAAAAAAAACTGTATGAAAAAAAAATGTAAAAAAAAAAATGTAAAAAAAAATACTAGTGTTAAGACTTAAGAGATAAGTTTTTAATAATTTTGAGAGAGAAAATGTAAAAAAAAAAATTTGAAAAAATGTATTTTTTAGACTTGAGTTTTTTGATTAAAAAAAAAATTCCAATAAAAACATTGATTTC
Source organism: Fopius arisanus (assembly GCF_000806365.1). Classification (NCBI taxonomy): domain Eukaryota; kingdom Metazoa; phylum Arthropoda; class Insecta; order Hymenoptera; family Braconidae; genus Fopius; species Fopius arisanus. The sequence continues at coordinate 14,428 of NW_011888064.1, read as the reverse complement.
ATCTTCTTCTTTCACCTCATCCCTTAGTTTAAAAAAAGTTGAAAAAAAAAATAAAAATTTTTATTTAAAAAAAAGTTGAAAAAAAATGTTTATAAAAAAAAATTCAAAAAAATTGTTAAAAATGGTCGTTTTTTGGGTTGGGTTTTTCCAATAAAAAAATTGATTTAAAAAAATTGTTAAAAATTGACGTTGTTTAAGTTAGGTTTTTTCAATAAAAAATTGATTAAAAAAACATCTCTCTCTCTCTCTCTCTCTCTCTCTCTCTCTCTCTCTCCCACTTCCTTGTTTACCCCAGCCCTCTAGTTTTAGAAAAGTGTTTTTAAAAAAAATGTATTTATAGGCTAAGGTTTTAATAAAAAAAATGTTATTAAAAAAAAATACATCCATGTTTTTTACTCTCATTTTTAAATTTATTTTAAGAAAGTTTTCGATGTTTTTCATAGCCATAAGGCAATGTTGTCGCTCCGTTGTCATGGCGTCGTTTTGGGGCTGTCGCCCTTATAATCTTACTTTCCGCTTTCGTGATGACGTCATGATATATTGTGCGCCGTATTCCTTTGTAGTTGATCTGGTATGGTTCTGCTTTATCGACAACGAGGGCTCAAATCGAGTCATAATGTATCTGTTTACGCGTTTCATAGTTCAGAATAACCCCTTTTACCTTTCTGACTTCGGCAATACTACCATCAGGTTTTTTTACGCGATAAGTATAAAATTTAGGCCCTCCTGAGACAAAAGATGAAATGAAACTCCCTTCCCCGTAGCCCACTACTTCATCGGTCAAATCCCCTCGAAAGTTCCCTAACGGTAATTCATTTTTTCCATCGCTCACGTAAATTACTGAATCTGTGTCGTAATATAAGACGCACTCCTGTTGCTTTTCCAGATAAGAATATAATTTAAGGTGTGCGTGAGCTGTTGTATATGCTGCAATTACAACATTAGCCTTGGTAGACAGTTCTGCAGCTTCATTTAAATGTTTCCAGGACATGAAGAGAGTGTCGTTATCAACGGGTACAAGACCTGTCACCTCAATTTCAGGATTGAACATTATGTGGGCAAATTCCTCATATGTTCGAATAATTCCCTTTTTGGTTAAATTTTCTCTCTCTTCAAATTTACCTCAGAGACAGTTAAGACAAAGCTTCACCACAGCTCTCAACTCAGCATTCTTTTGAATTTTATCCTTGTCTAGTTTAATACCTTCCCTGGCCTCGTATTCGGCTATGTATTGATTCTGTGATTCATCGTCTACGCACTCTGCAGGACGCCTCTTGTTTGATTTTCAGGAAAGTGTTTATGTATCCCGCAAATAAACCACCTGTACGCGTAGCCGGATTATAACGTGTCGTTTTCTTATACTCCCAAATTTCGCTAATTTCCAAAATTTTATAGCCCACTTCCACGGCTTTACGAAGTTCTGGCGCTCTCTAGGTGCCCAAGAACTCACGATCAATTGGATCGTCATGAGGGCAATTGTCTTGCACTAGATCTTTACAGCATGACCGACAGAGAGGGAACAATAGTTTTCCGTGGGCTTTGACAGGTAATACAGGGTGAAATAACCGCCGAGGAGGTAAAATACGACATTTGACAAGTCCTTCAATCCGTGAAATGTCATTATTAGGGCATGCGATACGACAATCGTTCCCTACATGAACAGTGGGATGTCCAATAGG
>NW_011888064.1:8601-9991 GCF_000806365.1 Fopius arisanus | reverse complement strand
AAATTTATTTTTAATGTGATACCCACCATGAGGCTGATCTAGTAAGTCCAAATTAAACTCTTCAACAGCTTCAGCCTCCTCAGCACCACCATGTTGTATATTGGGCCACTCACGATTAAGATTTTCAAATAGTTCCACCTCAAAATAATCTTCAATTTCACCATCATCGAATAACGCAAGATTAAATTCATTTAACCAATCGTAATCACTATCCAAAGGTGGGGTATTCTCCCCAGAATTATTGCCGAGGAGATCGTTTGGATCCGACATCGTGAACTACTTTTAGGATACTGCGGTTTTTGAGAAAAAATCAGTCTATATCTGAAAAGTCGGGGTAGTACAATAGACCTCAGGGGGTTGCATTCAGTACCTCGGTTGACGCCTACACCTGAGGCGTGCGGCCAATAAGGCGGTAACCGCCATTAGGAGGTAATTTTTGGGGACCTATCACGCCCCCTACAGTGCAAGGATATACACTATTTTTCGGTCCAATATACAGAGGAATATACAATGATAAGTTTTACTGTTTTTAATCAGACGCCATCATGGATACAAGGTGGAAGCATCCCTTTACTGCAATGATTTGTGGTCCCACAGGCTGTGGCAAAACATTTTTTGTCAAGAGGTTCTTGGAAGAGATTAAAGAAATGTGTGATACCTCGATTGAAAAAGTTATTTTTTACTATGCAGAGTGGCAGAACGGATATTCTGATTATGACAAAAATTTTGTAGAATTCCGTGAGGGCTTGCCAAGATCCGGAGATTTTGATGATAATAAACCAAAATTGGTTGTTGTGGATGATTTAATGCGTGAATCTTCGAATGGCTCAATAGTCGATTTATTCACAAAAAGTAGTCATCATAAGAATCTCAGTGTTATGTTTATATCTCAAAATCTATTCCATCAAGGGAAAGGACAGCGAGATATTTCATTGAATACAAATTATATCGTTGTATTCAAAAACCCCCGAGATGGAGCCCAAATTGCACATTTGGCTCGTCAGATATATCCTGAAGATCCTAAATTTCTACAAGAGGCCTATTTTGATGCAATATCGGAAGCTCATGGGTATTTATTGCTGGACTTGAAGCAGTCAACTCCGGAAAACTGTAGATTTCGCACCAGTGTATTTCCTAGTGACACTTATCACTACGCTTATGTCCCACGAAAGAATTATAATATAAAAGGAGGAGGCTCATCGCATCGTGTACCAGTTGTTCGTGTGTAATGGCAAAGACAAGTCGCCCTGAAAGCGGCTCTGCTTGCAAATCGTTTGGGAAAAAAAATACAGCTTTATTACATGCACTCATACACGCCTCACCTAGTCCTCGACGAGCAATAATACAACACGCTAATAAAGATTTAATTCGCTGCATTTGCGAATGTGCT
>NW_011888064.1:0-1173 GCF_000806365.1 Fopius arisanus | reverse complement strand
CATCATCCTCTGGAAGATCGGAGGAGAATTTTGTAAGCCAAACGGCATTCTGGCGTATTCGTAGTGTCCGTCGGGACCCGTGAAAGCGGTTTTTTCGCTGTCTGCTTCATCCATCTCAATCTGATGGAAACCACTTGCAAGGTCGAAAACGCTGAAATATGTCGCTCCTCCCAATTGTGATAAGATTTCTGAGATGTCGGGCAGTGGGTAAGGATCTCCGATAGTCTTCTGGTTCAGTGCGCGAAAGTCAATCACCATCCTCCATCGCTTTCGTCCTCTGGAGTCCGCCTTTTTCGGGACAATCCAGAGCGGGGAATTGTAGGGTGAGACTGAAGGCCGGATGATTCCTTGCTCTTCCAACGTCTTGCATTGGGTCTTGATCTCATTCTGTGTTGCTTAGGAAACTTATACTGACGTTTGTGGATAGGTTTGTTGTCCACTGTACGGATTTTGTATTTGAAGTGTCTAGCTTTCCCCAATTGATCTCCAGGTAGGTGAAAGACATCGTCGAATCTTTTAATCAATTCGATCACTTTCTTCCTCTCAAAGGGTTTGAGCTCTTGGTCGGGTAATGCTCGAACAATGTCAACTGCTCTTGGGTGTAAATTTTCAGTTTGCTCTGATGATATTGCCATATTGCAAACTGTGACATTGGTTCCAGGGCAGACAATTTTCTCATCAAATGGTTCTATCCGTTGTGGCGGGATGTTGAGTTCGATTGGATCGTCAGTAGTATTGATGGCTACTGCACAGGCAATTCCATCGGTGACTGTCACTGCACCGCGGCCTAGATATATCCCCTGAGGTGCATCGACCTTGGGTAAGTATCCAACTCCTAATTCAGGGTTTTTTATTGGAATTCCTATGACCATCCGTGTTCTGGCGGGAACGATGTTGGGTCCGTATGGCAGGTGATATTCGAACCAATGAATGGGCAGATTCGGTCTTTTCTTAGTGGTTATTGTTCTTTGGAGATATCTGATGTCTACCTTTTCCTGTATAAGAAATTCTAGACCTAGAAGTCCCGATCCTTTTACCGGTAATTCACCGTCTACTATGTGGAAAGAGACCTCCGCTCCAAAAATTCTGAGGCGAATCAAACCGCAAGTTGGCAATGCGTCTTCTGTTACCCCCGTTAGATACTTCACGATAGGTGGTTCGATCTTGGCACCG
>NW_011888063.1:9118-50342 GCF_000806365.1 Fopius arisanus | reverse complement strand
ATGATGAAACCTAGTATTGAAACATTAAAAACCAAAGCTGTATGGATCACCCAGTGGCTGGATTTCTTGGATTCACTACCTTTGAGAGAATACAAGGAGTCTCTTGTCAAGGGCATTACACGTGTTACAATGGGTTACATGTCCTACAATAGAATGCCTGTTACTGAAGAACTGCACCATCGCATCGGAAATAATTTCGAGGAGATATATCTGCTGGCCAGAGATGACCTTCAGCGCTCAAACCCTGATGCCAATTTGGGATATTTATATCAATTATTTGGCGAGCTGTATCATTTATTTTATGACGAGCTAGATGGTTTTGCCGGAGGACCATACCGAATGCTCTCATACTAGAAAATTATACCTAAGATAACGATGATATTATAATTTTATATGTGTGTATACTTTTAAATATGTTGCACTGTAAAAACTGTAGCTCATAATTTTCTAATCAATTAAAGAAAAAAAGTCATTCATAATTCTCGTGTTAATAATTTACAAAACCTCCACCCTTTCCCACCCACCCAATTTCCACGGGATGTCTATTGTACTTATGCAATCTTTAAGGAAAAACGAGGGATCACGCTTAGACCGGAAGTCTATTGACCAAAATTACGCAACATTTAAGGAAATTATAACAAAGGCGCGCGCATCCGCAATTAAAAGTCAAATTCCTTTGTCAAGGCACAAAGGGGGTGAACGTGTCCAGACGCACATCCACACAATACCCCCTGGGGGGCACACCTGCACCTGCACGTCCATTTCCTGGAAAAAAGGGGGGAGGGGGCGTGGGAAATTCCCCAATACTGGCCACTTACTACTAAGAATGTTTACCCAAAACTCTGACCACCCTACGTTATTCTCATTCTTTCCTATATTATAATTCGATATCTGAGCTACACGTTAATGCAAATTTCAACCCTTCTATCGGGGGCTCCCAGCGAGAAATTAATTTTTGAAAATCACTCACAGCAACATGTGCTGTCCATCCGCTTATGGGAGCATTGTGACGGCGTGTGCGTCAATCAAAGTAACGGGTCGTTTAAAAACTCAAAATTTTGAAAAAAAACCCATTGTAATATTTTTAAGAATATATAGATTCTATCGCCGGTGAGAAAAATGATGGTACCCGCCATAATAAGCCAGAAATTTGTGATTGATTTTCGAAAAAATCTGAGAAAAAGCGACCGCCATTATGATTGTAAAATATTGACAACGTTGCTCTTACAGCTGAGCAATGTCGGCAAGGTAAATGACGATGAAACAATGATGGCGGAGCACCTCGCTAAATGCGGTGTCGCACGATCAAAACTCTAGCGTTACTACCGTAGTCAGTCATACGTGAATATTTATAAACATTTTCCACATTTCTTCATAATCTAAACCGAAAAGTGTGCCATGAGGCTTGTAAATTAGTAGAAAACATTATTTATATCGTAACTGATTTATTCGAATTTTTTTATGTCATTTTCCGACGCGGTTGCTCATTTGAAAGGGTAACATCCTTAATATCTCATAAACTATCACATTTAGAGAGGGAAACAAAGGGAAACTTTTTGAAGGAAATTTGATTGTCTAAAATAAATGTCTGTTTAAAATGGAGAAAAATATGGGTGGCCTTTCACCAGATCGATCGGGAAAACCCGGAAATGATCGTGCCCCGTCGGTCAACGGTCATCTCCAAACCATCAAAATCACCATCACCCCCCCTCGACATTCTGTTCGTATCAAGCAGTGAATGGGCTAACATCTAATCTAAACCTCACCGTAAACTCAACGAAACTCACCTAGTAAAATCAACTACTAAATCAACTATCCATTCAACTAATTCAACTTATTTCTCAACATATTCAACTATTAATTCAGCTTTAATTTGTACATCACCTAAACTCAACGTGTAAATTATTGTAAAAACCGCATTAAATTGACCACGCGTTTTAGTAAAGGGATAATCGTTGTGTGTGATAATTTCGCGAGTTATTATATTTTTTACACAGTCACCAGATTTCCCTGACCTTCTTCCAATCCACCCTACTCGACTGTTACCTCAACAAACATATGGTCCTTCGAGCCGGATTCAGGAATTAGAGTCAGTGAAAACGTGAAAATCAACGAACAATTTGTGAAAAAATCGAGTGACGCTAAAGTGAAAATCAAAAGGACGGCTCGTGCTGAACAATTTCGGGGTTCACACGAGCAACTCAACTTTCAAAAGCAATAAAATTCATACAATCGGTGTTTGTGACGAACGGACCTTCGAGGCAAGTAATCCGACACCTCAAAACAACCGCGCTCAGTTAGCCGCACGGATAATCCTCACCCAAGGGCAGATACGTCTGTCTCTTTCTATCGTTCTCATCGGTGACAAATTATCGACCGCTCAATCGACCTTCAACTTATCTACCCGTCAATCACCTCCGGTCGGTAACCAAGAACATCAACATGTCATCAGAACAGGGTGAGATAGAGGAGACGTTTGAGGAGTCTGAGACTCAGGGAATCATCCCTGAATTGCTTATCACTCACACAGAGGACATCAACAAGGAGCATCAACCAACAACAAAAACTGGAGCGAGTTCCAGAAATTAGAAGACAGGGTAATCGAATTCTTGCCAGCAGATCACGATTTCTTCACCCACAGTCTTCACGAACGAGCGGAGCAGGTAAAAACAGCGAGCATAGCGCTCATTTATCAACTTAAGGGCCTCACCAAAAAAAGGGAACTCGCAGAAAAATCAACACCACCTGCTCAACCAGCTCAACAATCGGGCAATCAACTTAAGAGGATCGAACTTAACACATTCGATGGCAGATACTCCGAGTGGAAAAACTGGAGTGATCTATATCTCTCAATGGTCGGGAGTGACCCCAACATGCCAGGAGTCCAAAAGCTGGCTCGCCTCAAGGGCCTGCTGAAAGGATCAGCAGCAGCACTCATATCAACCTTCAGTATCACCGAAGAAAATTATGAAAGGGCGTGGACGACACTTGTCAAGAAATACGTGGATCCACGACTGATTGCTCAAGCGCTATTTAATAGAGTGCTGAAGCACCCCAAGATCAACAAGGCCACGGCAGAGAACCTCACCGCGAACGCAGCAGCTGCAACCGAAACCCTCGACCAGCTGCCGCAAATGACAAAGCTCAACACATCAAAGCTACTCGAGCAGATGATTGTCCATCTACTAAGACAATCGCTCGACTCCGAGAATCTGAAGATGTGGGAGTTGAAACTCGGAGAAAGTAAGGACTTCCCAACGCTGGAGGAGTTCACCAACTTCATCGAGTCGTGTGCCAGGGGAATCAACTCTGGAGACAAGCTCCACTCAACGACCAGCAGCTCAACGCAGAGATCAACGCCTGTATCGAACAGGAGAAGAATCGCACACGTGGCCTCAACGACGGAGAGGACCCAGAGACCTCAACGAGGCCCCTCCCGAGAAATTGCTGCGCCTTCTGCCAGGGAGGACATTACATCGCAAGTTGCGAGAAATTCATTGCGCTCTCACCAATCAAACGATTCGACGTTGTCGCAAACAAGCGGTTGTGCTTCAACTGCTTGGGACCTCATCTTCACAGCAAGTGTACCTGCCGGAAAACTTGCTACAAATGCAAAGCTGCTGGGCAGGAAAAAAGACACCACATCTTGATCCATGGAGGACACGTTGACCTCATGGAAGACGTCGAGAAGCTGGAGAAACTGAACTCAACAACTCCAGCGTCCACATCAACGGCAGAGGAATCGAGTGAGTGAATTTCAATTATATTTTCACCACCCGCCCTCCGTCTCACTGATCCGTTAAACCAACGGCACATCAATCAACGAAATCAACCGATTCAACAACCACTGAGGGGATTTACGCCCCCCTGAGCCAAGTTGAAGAATCAACTCAACAGCAGAAATCAACGGCATCAGCTAACGTCAACAACCATCGGATCGGTGCACATGAGAAAATCAACGAGAATCATCCATCATCATCCATCATCAACAATCAACGGCATTCAACACAACCATCTGTGCTGCTAGTAACGGCACTAGTAAAAGCAGCATCACCACGAGGATACTCGATCGATGCCAGGGTGTTAATCGATCAAGGCTCGGAAATATCGTTCATCACCGACAATCTAGTCCATCAACTCCACCTGAAACGAGCACATTCAACGCTCGAACTAATCGGAATCGGTGGAACACCTTCAAGGACAACGAGAGGAGTCGTGTCAGTCGTGCTTCAATCAAATATGGGAAATCAACGAGTTGAAATCACCGCACACATATTGAAAAAACTCACCACACGACTGCCATCATTCTCATGCTCAACGACGCGAATCGGCTCACTACAGGATTTTCAACTGGCCGATCCAGATTATCTAAAGCCTGGACCAATCGATATCATCATCGGATCAGACAACTATGGGCGGATCATCAAAGAAAAAGTCATCAAGTCAACATCAACTCAACTAGTTGGCCAACAAACAGCATTTGGTTTGATAATATCAGGTCCAATCAATTGCCACAGCTGTTCACCGAGAATCTCCTCAACTGCAGTACGGAATTCCGCGAACGAACAGCTACTCGAGCTTCTCCAAAAATTCTGGGTCCAGGAAGAAATCAACAATTCAATGGAGTGCCATGAGCTATCACCAGAGGATCACCAGTGCGAGATGCACTTCAAATCAACGCACTCAAGAGACGAGACGGGGCGCTATGTTGTGAGGCTCCCCCTGAAAACCTCAGCAACAGCCCTCGGCGACTCGAGGCTCAAAGCAACACGTCAACTACACTCGGTAATGAGACGTCTACAAAAAGATGAGGCGCATTCAGCCCTCTACAAAGCCTTCATCAACGAGTATCAACAGTTAAATCACCTTCAAGAAGCACCAGAGACTCCAGAACCATCCCCAGCCTATTATCTACCGCACCATGGGGTTCTGAGAGACGATGCAGTCACCACAAAACTGAGAGTCGTATTCAACGGCTCCAGTGCAAGCTCAACAGGAATATCGTTAAATGACATTCCCTATCCCGGAGAAAAACTGCAAGTGGATGCAGTCAACGTCCTCACATGGGTGAGGAAACACCAGTTCGTTTCGCACGAGGGTGGCGAAATTTTAAAATTGTTCCTGAACGTAATATCCAACTGACTATAAACATCCCTCATTTTTAAAAATTAGTGCAATTAGTTACATCGCGGTTTGCAGTGTCAAATCTGTCAAGATAGCCAGTGATCCTTCATTTAAATTTATATAAATTCAACAATACGTATCCATTGATTCAAAAAAAATTGCAGATCATTTATTAATGACACAATTTCGAGAGACGAGATTATAACGTTTGGAATCTCATATATTGGTAATAGTATTATTATACACTCATGAGTATTTGGTGAAACTGTTTTGAATTATTTAACAAAAAAGATATCGTTTAAAAAGAAAGTTCCGAGGGACCAATAAATCTCAACGTTTCAGACGATTCCCAATCGTTTGAATGTATATTCGCGAGGCAATTTTTCCCAATTTGTTTAATCATTTTTGAATTAGTTAACAAAAAAGATATCGTTTAAAAAAAAAGTTCCGAGGGACCAATAAATCTCGACGTTTCAGACGATTCCCAATCGTTTGAATATATATTCGCGAGACAATTTTTCTCCAATTTGTTTAATCATTTTTGAATTATTTAACAAAAAAGATATTGTTTAAAAAAAAAGTTCCGAGGGAGCAATAAATCTCCACGTTTCAGACGATTCTCAATCGTTTGAGTGTACATTACATACATTAATTTTATGATGAATGTACAAACAACTATTTTCACTGTACCATCATGTACTAACAATGTACAATCGAGTACAGGAGATCGTTTTTCTAATTGATGCCCGATGTCGGCTAAGTACCTGGGGGTCAAAATGACGGAGTCATCACAATCCGTGGAGCTCCTCAACAATAACGCGCCCCCTAATCAATGTTAGGGGATGAAATATAGAGCGATCGATGAGGCAGTAAATTCTCCATCGATTAATATTCATTTTACCGCAAAATGTTTTTTTTAATGAAAATCCGGGAGAAATGACGGAGTCGCCGAAATCCACCGAGCTCCTCAGCCGCAACTCCTCCTCTAATCAATGTTAGGCGATGAAATAGAGAGCGATCGACGGGGCATTAAATTCACCATCCATTGATATTTATTTTACCTTTCCATGATAATTTTTTTTTAATCGAAAATCCCGGGAAAAATGACGGAGTCGCCGAAATCCGCCGAGTTCCTCAACCGCAACTCCTCCCAAAAGTAAAATTAACGGATTAGTTTAATATGGGGTTGAATTCCTCATCGAATAATCTCTGTTTTCCCTTTCAATTTTTTTTTTTAATAAAAATCATGCGGAAAATGACACAGTTATCCAAAACTGTGTAACTCCTCAAACATAACTCCTCCCGTAATTAATGATAAGGGATGAAATTGGGGGACTAAAATCCAGATCGATTAATATTAATTTTGCCGTTCAATGATAATTTTTCTTCCATGAAAATCCCGGGGAAAATGACGGAGTCACCAAAATCCGCGGAGCTCCTGAGCTACAACTCCTTCCCTAATCAATGTTAAGGGGTGAAACTGAGGACGCTCGATGGGGAATTTATTCCCCAATAATAGTAATATTTGTTTTACCTCATAATGTTTTTTAGACGAAACTCCGGGAAAAAGATGGAGTCAACAAACTCCACGGAGCTCCTTTGCAACAACTCGTTTTAAACATTGGCTGGTACGGTTTTTTAAAAAAAATTACGCCAGTATTTAGAGTGACTCAATGACCTTGAAGTTCGCTGATTTTCCACAAAAAAAAATTTAACACGGCATATCTGATAAAACTATAATCTAATTGTAAAAAAAAAATCAGTATATTCAACACAAGGAAATTTTATCGTGATGAATGTAAAATCTGTTATTTAAAAAAAACAACGATTTTATACGCGTCAAAACTTTTTAAAACCCTTGACACGGAATTACTCCCCCCAGAATTTCATATAAAACAATAGTCACATTTTTAACTTTAGAAATCTTCGTCCTGATAGTATTTTATTTTTTTTCTGATTTTCAGTGACTGATTAATCCGTTGATACACCTTGACGCTTTGGCAAGCTATACTGTATCCATGAAGAATGTAATCACGAAAACAAAAATTGTCACTTAAAAAAAAAATAAAATATCTTTATCTGATGTTTTTTAATTATATTTCTCAACTGTTATTTCATTTTATATGCAATGCAGATTTTTATCAATTTTATCAAATTATAACTTATTCTGAAATATTAACGTGAGGATGATTCAAAAGGCTTTTCGATTGTTTCACTGATGAGAACTATCGGGATTTTCAAAATTTTTGTCTTTGACTTCCAATATCTTTTAGAAAAATCATCAAATTATAAAAAAACAAATCTCCTAAATCACTGTTGTTCCAATCGTAATGTGAGCGCCTTTGTTATTCCGTAGTCCTCAATTTTCGTAATTAAAGTATTTTGAACACTCAGCAAAAAATTCTTTTTGCCAAATATTCATTTACCTGGAAGAAGTTTGAGCCTTTCAATATATCTCCTCAGTATTTCTGATTCGTATTTCTGTAGTCGAGTCATTCCCAGGGAATCCCCATTAAGTTTGAATTATGAGAATTATTATATTGCTCTATAAGATGATGGTGTCAGTTATGACCTTGAGTGAACTCTCGCAATAATATCATAACTTCTTTAAAAGATATTCTATGTTAAAGATGACAGTTTTGTAAATTTCGGCATTTATCGTCAGCGAAACTATGGAAAACTATTTTGAATTGTCCTAACGTTAATCTTCCGGAATACAGAATATTTTACGCTCATTTTTTCGAAATTCAGTTAATTAGTTTGGGAAAGACTCCATGCTGATAATTTTTATAGAAATTAGTATTGCATAAAACATGCAATAAGAGTTGGCAAAAAAAACGAAAAATCATCACGAGAAGATTTTCTAATTCTAAAATCGTGACATTTTTGAGTTCGTCGGTTGTATTATTCATGAGAACAAGAGAGCTTGCCAAAGTGGGGAGCTGTCTCAACGGATTTTTCATTACCTGGGGAGAAAATGTAAGAATAAAAAAATATCACGACAAGATTTTACGAAGTTTAAAATGTGATTATTCTTTGATTTTGAATTGTTCTATTCTAGAGAGAGATATTCCGTGTGAAGGGGGTTTCCGAAATTATTAGATGTATCAAATCCGTTTTCACTTTAAATAATACCATATGTAGGATTCATTACGATTAAAATTCGTTATGTCGAATGTATTGATGTTTTTTTTTTTAATTCTATTATTCTTCTATCAGATATGCAATGGTAATTTTTTTTGCAGTTGGAAATCAGCGAACTTCGAGGTCAAGTGATTTAGGGGGTGAGTTGATTTGTACTTATTAATTTTCCACGAAAAACCGAAGGGAATAACTGACGGGAAGTGGGGAAGGAATGAATTACAAAAACAAATTATGGCATCATGAAAATGAGTGTTTCTTTTTATTGATGTCTTTATTCACTTGTTGCAGATCTTCACTTATTATAGTCCAAACGAAGCTCCGCCCAATTCTCGATACCACTGCGGATAGAAAAGGCGGAGCCTAGGAGTAGTGCCCCATAAATGGCTTTCGCCTCCCTCACCTTACTGCTGGAAACCTTTATCCTCTGAAATAATAAAGTTTCAAATGAATACAAGTCAAAGATATAAAACATTATGAAGTACATGCTAATTATAACCACTGAAAGTAAGAAGGTAATAAGCCGATGAATACACTGCAGAATTGTGAAATAGCCAGGATGACAATTCTTCATGCTTTGTCTCTTTAAGTGACTTTCGAAACATTGTCGGACCATCTGTTTTCTCCTTCTTGAGTGTTATCATGTCACTGCTAATTTTTTTCATCGAGTACTTCTTGCAACTACTTTTCAAATTAATTTTCACTGGCTTTTGGAGAAATACTTGGAATGAGGAAAGAGATTGATCTTTTAATGGCGGATGTTTCATAATATCATAAAAAATAGTAAATGATCATGTTCGTCTGAGATTTGTCTGCGTTCGCTCAGTTTTCCCTTAGTTCTACAGTGCATTCATCGGCGTTGACCTCCTTACTTTCATTGGTTATATAATCTCAGACGAAGATGAAAATTTAGTGATCTAATATCTGAGCATTCAGCAGACGATTCAATTTTTGCTATTTTTGGAGGGAATTGCGTACCAATGAATTCAGGCGCAGGCAATTGATTCTATTCCTGAATGATTATGAATTTTTTAACTCCTATATTCATCCACCAATGACTTGTTTTTATTATGAACATGATGTTTCTTATCGATAATTGCAAACAGTAAATTCGTCTTTCCTCATTCCATTTATTCAAGCTAGAATTTGGGAATCGTGAAGTTCCATCTTCAATTTTTGCTCTTTTCAGTCGTGCTTCCAAGCTAATACTAGCTTTTATTCGAAATAATCTACTTGATTAGGAACTATCCCCGAGAAGTTGACGGTATTCGTGACAATATGCATCCGAGATTATTGTTGAGCCGTTAACGTATCTTTCGGTTGATCGCCTTTTCAGGTGAAAAAAGGACGGTATGCTTGTAGCACGACCAGGCTCGTCCAAGATAATATACGCGATAATTGAAGGCCGAACTACCTCTTCATTTTTCAATTCCTCGAATTTTTTGGGAAGATCCTGGTTACTCTACTCGACAGATAGATTACTTTCACAGCGCTATTAAAATATGCTGGGTTATCTCCAAGCGACTACATTATTACTACATATAATTTCGCCTTCGGCAGTGTTCTGAAACATTCCGTTACTCATAGGGTTAATTGTGCTGAGGAGGAAAACCGTTCTAATTATTGCAACCGGCTTCAAGGAATCGTTCTACTAGCGCATCGATTTCAGAAGCCAAATGCTGTTGCAAGTTTGGAATATCTACGCGGCAATTGTCAGTTATAGGAAAGTGTTGAATGTTTTCTGTTATGAAAATCTCTAATAAATGATCACGCATGACCTCATAGTCATAGGTAACATGCGTTGGATTCAATCCATATATCAATGTCGTCGCAAATGCGATCGCAAATACTCCGCAATCCACATTTCTTTGAAGTTGTACTTGTGGAAAAATAATCGGCATGTCGTCGAAAGGATAATGAGGGTCTTTCCAGATATGGACGATATGGTTGTGTCTCAGGGACTCCTGTTCCACGAAGTGAATCATAAATGTAGATATTTTTGGTGTCGTAGAAAGCACAAACCCAATGTCTACCACTGTGATTGAGGATCTGGATATGCTTACGCGCAGGGTCTATTGGCTCTATTCTCCACAAGGTGTCTTTTAGCATCGGTGAACGATAAGTAAATAAGTCCTTTGAAAAACGTGATAGTAGTGATCCAAAAACGTCCATATGGGTTGCCTCCAATTGTCCACCAATGTGATCGCACAATATGGCGATATCTTCATTGGACAGCTCTTTTGCCATGAACTCATTCACTGCGTAGGCGGTATCATCGTTTCCTTCGATCATTGCCCCATTATCAGGCACTCTGTCTAGATTCGAGTCGGGAGTATCATTATTCAATGCTTGGCTAGGCGTGGTGCCATTCACGATCAGCTCATTGCGTGGTCTTTCAGCTCGTACAATACCACGGAAATCCATACGCCTTCGATGCCTGCTATCAACTATTTCGGTAACCATGTGATGTTCGTAGTAGCTCCGTAATTTAGGTAGCATGACTTCACTCCACAATCTTTCATCGTGAGAGATCGAAAATCGAGTGCATCCCTGTGGATTTGCAATGAGTAATTGGCATTGGCGCTTGCCACAGATTGCAAGACTTCCAATGGCCTGGTAATACAACACATGATTTTTATTCAGTTGGCCATGTTTACCCAATATTTGAATTTTGTCCAGAGCATCTTCGGGCGACAAGTTACGAATTGCATAGGGGCAGTGGATAATCACAATTTCATCTCCTAGCATTCCATCGGGTTTTGCAGCTAGGAAGGAATTATTGGAGTCAATTACAATCCCACAATCTTGAATTGACATCTTGCTTTTTATATCTCGCTGTATACCGTGTTCATATAAACGTGTTCGTTTAGAAGACGCGTATAAAATCTCTTTCAGAGCTGCACCACCGACAGTTCCCCTCCTCATACGGCTGATACGTCCAAAGTGGTGACTGAAGAGAATTTTTTTCACGTACGGATTCTCATAAGGGTCAAGTTGCCGCGATTGCTGCTCGATTTGAACTCGATTTGCCTGCCAATCATTGATGATCGCGTTATGATTATTCAAGGCTTCTTCATATGTATCTGGTGACATGTCTGGCCTCTGGCAATTTCTTCCATAATCAGCGGAGTTCCTGATGTGACTGCCATTAGCTCCTGGAATTGGCATTTTCTTCTTCTTCACATATTTATTGTTGTATGAATTCTTGTTCTGCTTTCGTTCCTCCAGACTAATTAGTTCATTTGGAGGATTTTTTCCTACTGCCAAATGGACAGAACTCCCCAGTGCTTGAGTGTTGAACTGTATGGTAGCCATTGCAACCCGAGCCGGGTACATACCTCTCAGTTGCACATTTACACTCTTATGATAGATGAACTTTGCCAGAATGGAGTTGTAAGATTCAGCAAGGTTTGCAGTCAATCCTAACAATACATGGTTAGCTGAAAGAGCCCAAGTTTGCATGATCCGCTGGAAGGCATCGTAAAGCCCATTCTGTTGTAAGACAGGAACTAAGTTGGTCTCGTTTGGCTTACAAGTCCCATCACAAAAATATTCATCACATTCGGTGTGATTCCCAAAAACGTGGTTAACGACATTCAGCATATCCTTCTTTAATCTGGCAAGTTGTTCTTCCGTCGTTCCATCCTGATGCCTTTGATAATTCGCAGCACTTGTTACTGCTGTACAGATTCGTTGAATTTTCTTGAATGCTAAACTTTTTAGTTTTTTAGCCTCTTCTGAACGTCCTGGCTTGAATCGTGCTATGACCTCTCGAAACTCTCGCACTCTACATCGCTGTAAGTGTAAGCGACACTCGATTTTTTCTACCATTACCAAACTATCATAAGGATTGGCGTCTCTGACTTTCTTTATAACACTACTGTCGCCGTCCCCGATGAGCTGGTGATATATCAGCCCGTGTTGTTCCAAACTTCGCTTGAAACCTTCGACAATAACATCGCTTTCTACCGACAGTATACTTCGATCTTCTTCCCAATTGACGAAGCATCTATGTGGAGGAGCGGTAGATTTTTTGTTCTTAGCGCGAGTACAGACGAGACAGTATCGATTTCTTGAACCGACAAACAGGACTTTCTTGGTGCGAGCACCAATTATCACAGCCATTCCAGCCTCAGATCGGCCACCATTATTGTAGCTTCTGACGGGCCAAGAGCCATCCACAATTACAGGACATGTTGGAATATCATCTATAGTGGATTTCATTTCGAGAGCAATCCTTACTTCATCTGCACCGTTGGCATGAATCTGTTCTTCTGATATTTCCACATAAATATCATCCAATTTTGTACTTATTTCTTCGTATATTTTGAAAGTTGGGCACCCAATTCCCATGTTTGCTGTGAATTCCTCCAAAGCAGCGTGTCCTTTACCAATAGCGTGGATACCAGCCACTGCACATCGATTCACGTCGAGGTGATTTTCGGTTGTCAATTCAGACCAAATTGCAGTTTTCACGTTGCACATGTTGCATTGGAATTCCCATTTCGTTCTGAAACCATGACGAATCTCTTTGATGAGCACCTGGTCTTGAACACCACAACCCAATGCACCATGTACACCAACCGTGAACTGATCTTGTAGCTGCTTCAATATATCACCGAATTTAACAATACAGCGTGATTCCAGTAGCATCTTATCAGACTGATTGGTAGATTATACAATGCCCTTATGCCCTTGTGGATTCCTCTACCCAACAATCTTCATTTGGATACCTTTTTTCTCTTCTCTCTTCATCTTCACGATCCAATTCTTCATCCGAATTTCGTGAAACATCTGTGAAATCGCTGTAAATTGTGTTCTCATGCGAAAGCAGGTAGTCATGCGAACTCACGGTGTCATTCGAAATTAGGCTGTCATGCGGAGAAATGTCCATACTTACCTGCAGGAAGCTGTCATCTCTGTTTTCGATAATCGGGACCGTCTGAAAATAAATATTAATATTATTAGCCTGCCGAACTACCTGATTTACGTCATTCGTGCTCATGTGCATGTCCTGACCATTACATAATCAAAACTCCACGAAAACCTTCCTAGGGTACGTGAGCCTGTTTGCAGCCCACCCTATCAAAAATGGGAAAAATCGATGTATGTAGAAGGATTTCGGATAGCAATAATGGCGCACTTATTACTCTCAAGTACAGGTACGATCGATTCAAGTAGTTATTTGATTGACATAAAATGCTGTGTTTGGCCAAAATTACTTAGTGTTTTGTGGAAATTTGGGTTGAGGACATGGGAATTCAGAAGATTTATGAATTTGAGTTGGCAGGAAACAAAACAGTTTTGCAACCGGAATTCGGATAGAGTTGCAATCATATCAAAATGTGACTATTAACTATTGTTGAAGAGTGAATTCGGGAAAATACAAAGTAAAACAATTCACTACGATATTTATTTATACTAATGAAGATTTTACTCTGACCTTATTGCCTTCAATAACTGCCTTCAATTCCCCGATTAATGATTTCAGCTTAGTGGAAGGTTTGTCTTTGATTGTTGTAATATTAAAGTAAGATTGTTGTTAAAATAGCCAGAAGGGTTGAGCGCTTGAAAGATATTCACAATTAAGGCAAAAAAAAATGTCCAAGCACAATTCAAAAGCACGTAGGATTGAAGGAACCTGGTAAACTACGTTCTCCAAAATGATGTAACTGGTCACAATTTCATTCAGTGGACCCACGAGAATAGGAATCGGCTGATTAATCAGTGAGTTTCTTAATGAGTGTCGAACTCCAGTATTTAAAATAGGTTCTAAATCCAAAACATTCTGAAATCAATAATATATGATAGAATGGGATAAAGAGGATGGAATCGGAAAAATACTACCAAACGGGATAAATATATTTTTTTCTTTTTTTGAAAGGTAATTTTTGCAAATAATAATTTCGGAGCACCATCTTTCTTTCTCTTTTTAACATTTAAAAATGAAGAAAGGCGCTGATTTCAATTATGTAGATATTAACTGACCAAAATATGCACGAAAAAAGGGTCCCTTCTCTCCCGTAAGCTCTATTTACGTGCTATATATGTATGATTGTAAGTATTGGACTTCCTTTTTCGTCCTGGACGAGAGACAGGAATTAAGTATGGAAGCAGATGAAAAATGATAGCGTTTTGATGTGGTTTAAAAAATAAATTCAACATTTCGTTACATCGCAATTTCCAGTTACCAAAAAAAATATATATTATACGAGAAGTCGTGGTTGGAATCTGGAATCGATAATCCGAAGACACTGTCAGGATACAGCCGACGATAGTCTCCTTCGTACTATAGAAATGAAGATTTAAATTATTAATTTTAAAATTGGGCATAGCAATACAGCGATACTGCTTTCAATTTTAGATAAGCGACTGTACCAAATCGAGTGCTTTATTCACTGCAAGGCAGGCGTACTTGTTTTGTACAGTTTTGTGCTAATCATATCACTTCGACGAGCGTCGAATGTCTATTCCCACCACAATACCACGCCATTCCACAGTTTAACTTTCGTAGGTAGTTCCAATTTATTTTTAATAGAATTTACAAAATCACATAATGTTGGGAATGCACTCGAAAACTTTTTTTTGCCACGTTTTCAATGTTCGACGTCTTACCTGCGACTTCAATTTCATTTTGAGTTTGACAATTTAATTTTTTCCCACGTTTCTGTAAGCTACCGTCCTCAAACATTGTTAATTTCAAATAATCATAATGCCAGTAGAGTTTTCCCAGGGGATTGACAGCAATACCGTTTTCAGTTCTGCCTGGATTGTAATAAGGATATAAGAATACAAGGGTACAAAATACCGTGGGCCGCGAATTTCTTCTCCCAGGCTCTCGCTGATCTCCTGCCACAGCGATATTCACCACCGTTGTTTCTGTCACGTTATTATGAGGAATTAGTGTAATTTGTGGATTGTTCACCGGAGACGATTGCACGCGTTCGTTCAAGTTGGTTATACGATTAATTTGGTTTCCATTTTCGGTAGCACCCGTATCACAAAGAGATTGTGATCTTTCAATATGATGTAAAGTAGAAGTTGTGGACGAATTCGCGTGTTGTTAAAAAAACTGAAGGGAGGAAAGAAAAATCACAAAGGGAAAAAGAAATTACCCAACAAAAATGGGATCTTGAAAAATCTTTAAGGGCGATTCCGTTTTACAAAATAAAAGCAAAACTAATATCAATTTTTTTTTTTTAATTTAAAAAATTCACCGCTTTATTGGGACCTCTTCGCCCATGTACCTCTGCTGTGACGCTTTATATATTCTCTATGGGATTAAAAGGAACTCTTGTTCGCAAACTGTTGAGTGAACAAGATGAAAATGTCTCACCAGGGGCCTGATTTTGCATGTTATCCTTATTACGAGAATGTTGTAATAATTGAGTACAATCTGGGGACGGAGGGCTAAGAGTCGTGTACTGGAAAAATTGCAAAAATGCAAAATATAGAATACTTGCGAGATATTCAATTGATTCATAGTAACTAAAGTCTTCACGCTCTGGACCCATTTGACAACAGGCCTTGTGTATTCATCTTTCTCTATTTATAGTTATATAAATTTTTCTCCTTATCTTGCTGCTGTTCTAAGAAAAATTATAAAATACTAACATGAACTAAAACAGCTATGCGCTAACTGTTCATTTTTGTATACTCATATCACGTACTCTCAATACTCGTGTTCAGTGCAAATTTTCGCAGTTTTGAGTAAATTAGAATTAAATTGTTTAATCTCAGTGTCCCAATATTGTCAATTTTGTCAAGCCCCAAAACCGGCTGGCCCTTGTCAGAGTCACACATTCGGAATTACACCTATTTTTCTTAAAATTTAAATTAAAAAAAAATCCGAATCAAATAGAAAACGATTTAACGTTTAAGTCTGCATAATTGAAGCGATATCATTCTACGTAGAGCTGAGTGCAGCAATTATTTTCATCTCGGTATACAACAAGCCCACCGATTTGATCGAACACTGAAGTATGCGACTGCTTTCCCCCGACAACTTTCAATTGAATTTAATCGAGATATTTTCGGGATGAAAAAAAAGGGCGTCTCAACGAGAACAATTCCGATTACAGTTTAGCGGCATCGTCGTGGTTTCATACTTTTCTCGATGTTCAATTTTTCTTCTCCCTCTCCCTTGTTTTAACATTTTTTTTCTCGTCGGGGCATGGGTGGTTGCATTTAATTCCCCATAGAAAAGCGGGAGGTTGTTCTGGAACTCTTGGGTCACGTAGACGACCTAACTGTTACACCCACCCTTGTGCCCTTTATACGTGGGAAAGTTCGAAAAAGCCGTCGTGGACAAAATGATACTCGTAGCTGCTGAGCTCAATCCGAGAACCTCCTCTTCTGTCACCTCGGCTTTTTATTTTTTCACATGACAGGAAATACAGAGTCAGTCAACCTCTCATATCCCCAGGTTCAATTTCATGTATGGGAAATATCGTACGGTAATCCCTGATCTTTTTTGAGTGGCTGTTTTCGTCGGCCGTTCGCGTTACATCATCCATCGGTACCTGATTGGTTCTCCTCGGAAAAAAAAGATACCTCCAAATGGAATTTAGTTTCCATTAATTATGGAAATTTGGAGTGAATTAAATTATTTCGTTCCTCGTTCATCAGCTTCGACCTCCCCTTCATTTGATTTAGTGTTTTTGGAAAAATCTGAAAATTCAGCCAATTAATTTTCTTATTTTTGGATAAACAAGCCTTTTGTTTAGGCAAAAATTCAATTGAAGAAGTTATTATTTGAATTTTATCTGTTGCAATTTTGTCTATGGCTTAATTAAATTATTGATTTTGTTATTAAATTGCCATTTTTCAATGAGGAAATTCTGGCAAACTTCACTGAAGCTGTCACCTGTCGAGAATTGGAAGGGCGAAGATAGATAGATAGATTCATTCATTTTTCGATGACACTGTCAATTTGGCATGAAATTTCGGAATTTCTGACAGTGAAAACTCAACTTCGGAACTGATCCTTATCGTGGGGATATTGAGTTTCACAAAAAATAGTAAAACAACTTTCTTTAAAATGCATGCTAGTAATTCGAATAAAGGTACTTCAAAATTTTGTTCATTTTATCCGGTCCTCCGGTATAAGTCCTCTCAGTAATGGTGGCGATATCCGATAAACCCGCACTCCATATTGATGTGTGTCTAATTCTAATCGCAATCAGCAGTGTCTCTCTTATCCCGTTACACGAGTCCGTTGACCACTAATAGAAGAGAATTATAATTGCCCACAAGCATCAGGTCTTTCCAGCACAACTTTCCTTAATTTTTTTCTCTTCATTCAATTAAAAATATTTAAAACTCGACGTTAACTGAAAGTAAACAATGATTCGCTGGGCGCAAGAGGGATTTTCCGACAAATAGAGGTGAGACTGAATTACTCGCAGGTGTAAACAGCTGGTGCTACAATTCTTGATAATGGAAAAAAATCGCCAAGGTTGGGGGGGGGGGGAGCGGTGCCCTTGAGAGAGTTCTCTGACCAAGGGAAATTCATCTGTCCATTTTACTTGATGTTAATCAGCGGAGGAGCTTCTCTGTTATCGACGATTGTTAAAGGCATTGAAATGAATCGGCGAATGGAAATTAATGGAAGATGACCTTGGATTCTGAGGGAATCTGTACTCGGGGTCTGGGGATTCAACTTTCGACGGACGAGTGTTGGAGATTTTAAATTTAAATTTCAATTAAGAAAATGTTTGAATTTTTTACAACGAGTATACATGAAAGCTGACTGTATGCTGTTATTGATGGATCTCAATAAATTTAACAGTACTCCAAAAATTTGTTGACGAAATTTGAATGGAGAATATTGACAATTCACATTGCCTGGATTTTATAAAAAATTGCAGTAGTCACATTTCAATTTCGAGTGAAGATAATATCTTATTCGATTTCTTTCATCTGTCGTCTTAATCTTTTCGTTGAGAATTTCAATGAATAGTCTGAGTCTGAGATAATAAAGCGGTTTTGTTGGTGTATAGACAAAAAATCTCTCCAGATTACATATAAGATGGCAAAAATTTCCCTGATGGCTCACTTTTTTCTTCTCTTATTTCGAAAAAAAAACATAACTTTTCGGTTACTCCAAAGGTACGGAATGTGTGTGGATCAAAATTTCGAGGCTTTTTTTCGGAAAGGGTATTATTCTTCTTCGAAATGCATGAGAATATTTGTCGTCTGAAGTCTTCATTTTGGAAACAATTATTTCTCTTTTCTTCTCTGATTTCGTATGTGAAAAAGATACAGACGTTTTGGGAGACTCTTCTTGGAGGGAAAATTGCAGATTTAAAAATTTTGGGATAAATATTTCTGCATATTTGCATAAATGTTTTTTTTTCGCTATTTCTGCCTTTCGGATTTTCCGAGGTTTTTTCAAAAACTTTAAGGGATGGAAATCATTATTATTGTTATTTGAGATATTATCCAGTTTTTCCTGTCTTTTGGGAATCGTTGGACATGAAGTACTCGTGTGGAAACCTTTTTTTAACTAGACAAATCATTTAACAAATTAATTATGACAGTTCCCCCATCGAAAAATCGAGGGATGAATCCAGGCCAATTCCATATACTTCTCAGAATGCACAGAGTTTATGTAAAAAGTACATTAACCCTCAGCTTAACAAGTTGTTACGTCCTCCACATGTTCATAATTATTAGATATCACAAGCGAAGAGACAAAACCAACGACTATCTCATAATCCAAGAGAGATCTGGAAATTTTTTTCAGGACTTCTTTCCGATATTTAATTCAGCCCTCCAAAAAAGGTGTACAAAAATTTCGCTGTCCCTCACAATTCCAAAAATTCTAAAATCCCTCAAGACCTTCCAATGAACTCAACAAATTCGATTGCTTTCAATTTCTTCGCTGATGTATTTCTGCTCAAAATCCACTCCATATTTTTAATAATTCCACTACCCCACGATGAAAAGACCAATTTTTCGATGGGGGCTGTCGTCACCTCGCCTGATAAACCACCGAAACCTCAAGGTTTTCCCTAAAATCCTGTTGACCTGATAGGTGGACCCTTTGGAGCTCCCGATAAAATTGGAGCCAAGCAGTCCAGCGCACGAGGCCCCAGGAGATGTCCCATCACCTCGGACAGATGTCCCGTCACCCGAAGAGCCATCAGACTACGACTCCGCGGCAAGTTCACTCGTACATTCAACTTAGGAATCTGGAGATCGCCCTGAAGAAGCTGGAGGCACCTGAGGGCGATGACAAGCCACGAGGAAAAATCGAGAGACACGAGATATTCAGATCCACTGTCTGTCGCACTAGATTCACCACAAAACAGAAGCTGATTAATCATTACTTGTGCTTTGACACAAATTCAAGTCAGGACGAGTGCGGAGTCTGCAGGATACGTTGTGGTAATTACAGAAAATTGAAAAATCACTTGCTGCTGCACTGTGTCAAGATCATTCAGTCCAAGCAGGATCGATCCCCCATCGACCTTAAGGGACCTTGTGAAAAATATGGAAAAAAGTATTTCTGCACAGGCTGGGAAAAACGATTCTGGCTGGCGTCCTGTCTGGTGCAGCATCAGAGTCTCTGCAGACTTGCACCATCCTATGCACCCCCGGAAACTCCACAGGACATTCCCGAGCATGACCCCTGACAATGGTTGAAAATCGTGGAAAAATTATCTTGTATAAATTTAGTTTACAAAGGAAAATAATCGTGAAGACAATCATATTCACAAAAAATTCTAACAATAATAATAAATCATGGCAAAACGAGGATTGGAAAGTGAGATAACGTGTATAAATTATCCCCACAGCATCCCCATAACATCCTGGCTACTACGGGGACATCCGATTACCAGGGTGGAGCTAAAAACAAATATTTTAAAAAGAATAACGTGGACGTCCTTACTTTTTTGGTCCAGGTTTTTGACGGCTCCTTGAGAGACGTAACCTCTCCTTCTCGTCCCCATGGTTTTTCCGCTTGCGATAATCATTTCCTTTGCCACAATGTTTTCCCATTGTCCACTTTTCCACTAAACACTCCCACCGAAAAAAAAAATAAAAAATCTCCCACCGAACCACTTTTTTGCTCCCGCAATTGCAAATTTCGCAACACGCACGATCAAAAACACCCGATTGAATCAATTTCAGAAATTGATTTTATCGGTCCATCATGTATGGCGCAGCCATTACGGCGGATTGAAACAACCACTCAAGTGCTGCCGTACACATTCAAAATGGAGAAGTATACTTAGGGCGGTGTAGTTTGTATTGGAGCGATGCTGATTGGTTGCATGGCGCATCGCGATTGCGCAACCCTACACCACCCTGAGCGCCCTTCTTCATGTTCAATGTATATGGCAGCATGGAAGGTAAGTAGTCCATCGATTTATTCATTGATTTTCATTGAAAATCATTCCAGTGAATAATTAAAAAAGCCTTTCTTTGTTTTCCTCAGGTAACAACGAAAATAACGATCAGGCTCCGGGCTATGGACCCCCGTATAATTCGGTAATTATATATTTTTTTTGTCATTAAAATTTTTCAAAGATTTTCGTTACATGTTTTTTGATTTTTCATTGTAGATGAGAAGGTTCAACAACGGGCCCCGATACGGACCAAATCTGTTCCATGTGAGTGGTAAATTCCGTCAAGTTTAAAAAAAGTTTTTTCCCAAAAGCAAATCCCATTCAAAATTCCTGTTACATAATTTTTGCTTTTTTCAGCCAGGGAACTTGATTCCTCAGGCTTTTACAAGACCCTGGGAAGATCCTCGTGGATTTCCCCTGCCCTATTATGCAGGGGTTGCTCCACAAGGACAGCCTGTTGCTGCTGGTGTACACCCTCAGGCTGCATGGGTGTACCCAGCGGTGGCAGGTGTGTCCCAGGAGACACCCGCTGGTCTCCCTCAGCCACCACCAGCTCATCCCCCTGAGGCACAGCCTCAAGCAGCAGGTATTGTTTGTGGAGAGGGAGAAGGCCCCCACATAATACCTGCTGCTAATCAAAACTGCAGGGAGGGCCGCCCACTGGAACCTCCAGGTGGATTGCTGCCTCAGGGGGTTGCAGGAGACCCACCGGTGGAGTTCTTGGTAAGTTGCCCGATTACAGGATACTGTACTAATTCCCCTCGGAATAATGATTTAAAAATCCCAATCGAAATGCAAAAATCTGTAAACTTTTTCACAGGACGCTCTGGTGGATCGCATTTTTGCCAGGATGCAGGAGCAGGGCAGAGGGGCAATGAGAGGACGAGGACGAGGAAGAGGAAGAGGAAGAGGAAGAGGAAGAGGAACAGGACGAGGACGAGGAAGGGGAAGGGGAAGGGGAGGGATAAATTATAATATTATCATTAACCATCGCCGGCGATGAACAAATAAAATAATAAAAGTGTCTGTGTTTTTTTATTATATTTTATTATCCCCGGAATCGGTCACCCTTTTCAGTTCACCCTATTCATCCCTTTTTTAAATTTTCATTTCACTCGAAACCTTCCCTGTTTTACCGACATACACCTATCCCTTTTTCAATCCCAGTTTTATCATCACACCAATGGTATACCCTCACGCATTTATCAACCCCTAAATTACCCTCCCGCCCCCATTTATTCACCTACATAAAAAATCCTGAAAATATCCCCCCAAAAGTGCCCCTCATTGGTACGGTCCTGATCACTTCTGCCGGAGAAACGAATTTTCGGCTCTCTAAATTTGAGGGGCCATACTATCGCCATCTCCCGGATTTCAGTGTCCCTAAAATTGACAGCTGATCGCTTCGTTCTCGCGTACATAAATTACGGGCGTTCAGTGCATCTAATCGGTCCGGGATAAATCGCGAAAAATCCTCTAATTATGTTCACGAGCCGGTAATTGGTTTTCGCGAGTGTAAAGTGCATGTGTAATATGTGATGAGTGTTTTTTTGTCGGAGGAATTGAGCCGCCATATTTTTCCCCAAACGATCATTGGGGAATTCGCCTTGGTGAAATCTAGGGGGATTCTTGCAACGTAATTATACGTTCATTCCTCTATTTTTCACCCCTGAGACCTAATTACCGGCCCGGCAAAAAAAATTATCTATTTATTGACCCCTGGATCATATTTTTTGAGGGTCTACAGGGGCTGGTATTTATGTCCGCGTAAAACACGTTTTTTATGGGGAATTTTCTAGGGACTTGTCGGGTGAAAATCCCTCCAACCGGGCCTTAAGGAATCTATTGGGATCCTTTTATCACACCTATGTCTCGGGATGTGATATAGGATGGGCCTAATTTTATGGTCTTGAAACCGACCGATTTTATCATAATAAATGAAATATTCTGACAAGATGTTACCACACCTGGCTCTCATCTCAGCCTCCTGATAAGGGAACTCAGCAAGGGAATTTATGACTGGATTATTAATGGTTATTAGGTTTGAGAAAAACTTTCTAGTTAATGATAATATAAAATTGTCAATTCTAGGGATAGAAGCTTTATCATATAGGATTTTATTTCGGACATAATGCTGGAAGTTGGTATGTGGAGAACGGTAAAGGAATAAACAAGATCTGAGACAACTTCTCTCAAAAAGTCTGAGTTTTTCCATCTGGTGAGCGCCCAGATTCCAGAGGATCTCAGAAGCGTAGGTCAACAATGGCCTAATTAGAAGCAGGTAACAAATGACTCTAGCCTTTTTGTTCACAAATTTGTTGTGAAACAAAAATCCTACGGATTAAAATCTTCTACGAGCGTTATTTATCTGAATACTGGTGTGATTTGCACATCTAACTAAATTGTCAATATGACCTCCTAAATATTTAACGGAACTGCGATGTGGGATCTTGGAGGTTTGCAAAGTTATAGGGTCTGTAATTTCTATACTAAAGTCTCTTATATATTGTTTTTTACTCCTGGAGTAGCGAGCCATAATATCTCTGAATAAAATGGACTCGCTTTTGGATGGGTTAACTTTTAAGTTCCAAGCGGAGTACATCCGGTTAACCATATTGGTTAATGAATTTAATTTTTCACAAATATCTTTGGGGTGATCACCAGCTACGTATAAGACCCGATCGTCTGCATACGCAATGGAGAAAGTGTCGTTGTTCGCGTTAAGATCGAAAGCGTCGATCATATGGGCGGTAAATATGGAAAATAAGCAAGGGGAATTGATGGTTCCCTGTTGCAAACCCTCAAAGATGGAAAAATTATCACTATATGTATTATTGGTATAATTAATTACTTTAAAATGTTTATTATGGGTCATGTTCAGATTGTTCGATACTCGTTTGTGTTGGCGGGATTGTGAATACGTCGAGTTCAGATTTTGTGCACTCGCACGAGTGTAAATATAGAAACGACATTTTTACTTTTTATCAAAAATATCGTGTACGGTACGCTTTTTAGTTTTCTTCTTTTTCACTGTTCTCCTCTTACGCGTAGAATATTTTTTCCGGCTGCGGAGGGGGCACGGTGTCTTGTCTCTACGGCTCTTTACGCGTTTATGAGTCCACGTCATTTTGTTGATCTTTTATATCCAGATCCTGACATGAATTTCTCTAATTTATCAGTAGCCTTTCGTTTCAAGTTTATTCCAGATTCGGTCAGGCGCTTCATCAATAATTATTTCAGCGGTATCTGTCGTGAAGCGACATCGCCCAACACATTGGCACCCGCACTTAATGCCTCTTTTCCAACCGCACGGGCTGCGATACCCAAAAATGGCAATATACGGCGGAATAAGCCCCCTAAGAAAGTACCAATTCCGTGTCCTTGTTGATAAGGAGCTCCGACGTAAATCCGCCCAAATCGGTTGTACCTTTCAGCAGCACCAGCGCCTGTGTTTCGTAATACGCAATGTAATGAGACATTTTGGATTTAGATCGACCTGCTGCCAACTTAGTGACTTCAATGTAACCGAAGGATAATAAAAATGGGTAAAATATTGAAATGAGCCCGTTGCCATGGGCGTATTTTTGCCAATGTTGATCGAAAAAAGGAAAAACTTATATCAATGAAAAGCTTGTATTTGTATAATGTAACTATACACAGATTTCATGTAACTTGTAGCGTTTGTATTTTATGGATTGAATACGATTAGAAGGTAGTGGAAGGGGTAGTTGTGTTGTGTATAGATACACTGCAGCTCTCGGCCTTATTTGTTGGATAGAGACGAAACTTTTACTTGACCAATGCGCTACCGCGTATCTCGATTGTTCTTGTATTGCCATATGTGTAATTAACACCATCGAATGGAGCTATCCGCAAAAGCGAAGTTTGAACATCACCCGTCACATAGGATCGGCATAAATCACAATATATGTACATCCGATCGGGAAACGCCCGCGCCAAACTGGTAGAGCGATCGACACTAATTTTATCATCTTCTACAAATCCAAGCCGGTTATCAGCATCATTTTGATCAATCCCTAAAATATTCTTCAGATTTCATGATAAGTTCAATAAATGTACTTGATCCCTACACGATTTGTCCCTCGCGCAAACACGAACCATTTTTACGTAGCCATGATGATGTTTTTTTAGTTCGAAAAGTATGTGAGCGCCAATCTGAGGGAAATTATTTAATGCTTTCAGTAAATGTTCAAGATTTTCATATATTCGACGGGGAACAGCATAGGCGGGAGTTTTTCTTTGCTCATCTACAGGTCCGTCGCCCTAGGTAAATGCCACATACCCATCGTCTCTATTCTGGATGTGAAGTAGGCTGCAAGGGTATTGTAATTCTGCGAGACCTATCACCCACATACCTGACAACCGCACATCATGCGATAAATATGTTCGAAATTTTGTAACAGTATTATCGAAAATATTCCATGCTGCAATCACTCAATAAAATCATGTAAAAATTATCCTCATCCGTTTTGATTTATTATTTCAATATATTTTGTTTATACTCGCCGCAAGTACCCACAAATTAAATTTCTGGGGATATCCAAGCCACTTCACCAACACCTGCTTGTTCTTTCCCCTTCCTTTTTTTTTCAATATTTCCTCAATTTCATATGTTTCTGTGGCTGGGTTTTTATCCACCAAAGTTAATTCTTGTTCATAGAAGAGTAGTAAGTGGCCAGTATTGGGGAATTTCCCACGCTCCCTCCCCCCTTTTTTCCAGAAAATGGACGTGCACGTGCAGGTATATCCCCCCTCCAACCCCGCCAGGCGGTATTGCGTAGAAGCGTGTCTAGACACGTTCATCCCTTTGGTCACACCCTTATCGCGATTTTCTTAAAAAGTACATGTCGTCCGGCAATAGTCTTTCAGACTAGGCGCCAACTTTGGTTTTTCCTTGAAAGATAGATACGAACAATAGACATCCGGTGGAATGTGGGCGGTGGGTGGGAAAGGGAAAAAATATCTAATATACAGTTTATAGGGTTACAAAAATGGTTTATTCAGAAATTATTATTATTATTATTATCAGCTAGGATACACATTAATATTATTATTAATTTTAAGAGATTATTATAATTTTTATCAAGTAATTGATTAAGTTATAAATGTTTTATCTTTTAAACAACGTTGAATACAATGCAAAACACCTCTGCCAGATAGGCTCTGAAAAGGTCTACTTAAATTTTTACGCTTACAAGTTTTGTTACCCGTAATTCTCTTAAACATTTCCAATACAATGCGATCGTTACGTTTTGTGTCTGAAGTAAATAATTTATGAAATGACTGTAGAGGCCGATCATTGAACAACCAATGAAGCACAGTAATGCAGTACTGCCCACAAACATCAGACGATATATCTTGGGGTCTTTTCTGGCTCCATTCATATATGCGGCAATTACGCCTAAGGCGTTGATCGACTCTTGAGTCGAAGGGTGGCATTCCGAAGCTGTCAAAATAGACTCCTCGTCCATCGGAACCGAGATAAATGGCAACCCAGTGTCGTCCTTCCTGGTTGTGATTATCGGTGTTGACGATGATGGCACAGGGTCGGCTCCACGACCAGGGGACCCGGTCAGCAGGGTAGACTCGTCCAATTGATGCATCGGTATGCGGTAGCACTTTCAAGAGCTCGAAAGTATTCATAAAACGACGTCACACCGGAGTGATTATTGCGGATTTTTAGAACCCAGGTAGAGCAGATTTATGGTGTGGTGCCTTGACCGCCTGTTTACGCTCAACTAACGCTATTGCTGAGTGATCTTCTATTAAATAGATTCTTCTGCTCCTCACCCACTATAATCGACAATGACCTGTCTTGTCGAGTCGATTTCAAGCAAATTATCATATTCCGCATATAGCAAACAGTTTACATTTGATTCCGAAGCTTTATTAAAGCGGACTTCAATGCGAACACTCCCGCTCCTTACGAGATTCCAGTGCCCAGCAGAACTTGCAGATAAATCTGGAGTTAGGTCAAATGCGAATAAGCAGAAGCCCTCAGAATATGCTCGACGACCAATGCCATTGCCATGATCACTAAAATGTGTACCGGTTCCAGCAAATAGGGTATTGAAAGCCTCCACATCCAGGCACGTATCGCTTGTATAACAGGGTTGTAATGGTTTCGTAGGTATCTGACGCCCATCCACATTCAAACATAAAAAGTTGATTCCAAAGTTTTGGAAGTTGAAGGGGTTCTTCTTTCTCATTCCATTAAAACTGGTATTTTCAACAAAACCAAGAATGATTCTCTTAGGTAACTGTCCCAAAATGGCGTTATCTATCGTCTCCCCTAAAATTCCACTATGCATGGCAAACCATTTAACCTCGACTCGTGTCAAGGGATACTTTGCAATTGTCTTTGCCAATGTTTTTGCATGGGCTATCAGGATTCCAGGGCTGAGTCTCACACGTCGTATAATCAATGAAGCCTCCTCAATTTTTACTTTATAATTATGAGGGGTATCATCCATGAGACAATATTCATCCTTTGCTCGAATCAGACGAACTCGTAGCTCCACACCGTTCATCAAAAATTTATCTTGATTGGAAACATCGCAATGCAAATGTCCAAGCATATCAAACGTCCTTCCTCCTCTCGTAAATACATGTCGAGCCGTTAGACCGTTATTTTTTCGTACATCATCGCTGACAATTACAGGGGTATCCATAGCAGAATATGTATCGGTTGCCCACAAGGCCATCCCAAGGTGTGAGGCTTTAGCATCTTGGCCATAATTCAGTAGTGTTTCAATGTAAGCTCTATATGCGTAGAGATTATTTGGTGGTGTAACAACTTTTTGATTAAAGTATACATCCACTTGATTGAACATTGAATGCAGAAAATTATTCACAGGGCCGACTGAATCTGCGCTTGCAGTAGTTCCATCAGGCCTAAGAATTTTCGCTCGGATTTTTATCATAGTGTGACCCAGATCAATGTATTGTTCTCCATGGCCTGGCACGATAAATTCAATCGGCGTGTCATCTGACAGTGTCGATACAGGGTTATAATAAACAAATTGAGAATTTTCGATGCTTGTCTGTGTTGGAGGGATAGTAAATAGATCCAGCTCCGACTTCACGCACTCGGAAGAGTGTGAATGTAAAAACGACATGATGCTTAATGGAAAATGTCGTACAAATCACGAGTCCCGGTTTTTGATTTATTTCTCCTCACTTTTTTTACTTTTTTCTTATTTTTTTGTGCAAGCATATTCTTTTTGGCCTTAGCTGTCTTGACCGATCCGCGACCAGTCAACTTATGCGTCGCGAGGCGCTTACGCTTTCTTTTATACCCCGATCCACGCATCATAGACCCAATTTTTTCTTTAGCCTTTCTTTTCAAGTTCAATCCCGATTCCGCTAAGCGATCTTCAAGCGCCACCTTCAATGGCTTCCCGTTCGTCACTAGATCCCCCACTACATTCATCCCCGCATTAAGAGCTTCTTTACCGACCGCTCGAGCCGCGCTGCCGAGGAAGGGTAGAATGCGGCGGAAAAACCCGCCAAGAAATGCGCCAATTCCATGTCCACGTTGGTAAGGTCTTCCTACATAAACTCGGCCAAAATTATTGTACCGCTCCACCGCTCCTCCGCCAGCCTGGCTTGCATAATATGCAATGTAGGGGCTCATCTTGCAGGTTTTTTAAGCGACTCTCTTGAAATGAAGTGTTACGTCCAAAGGACCGTACTCGAATAGTATCATTTCCCCTTGGTTACACCTTATATCTATGTCTATTGTACGGAATGAATATCTCATTAAAGGGATGTAATGAGGGTTAGACAAAGTTGCGCAGTATGTAGTTCCATAGGTATAGCCAGTAAATTGAAGGGTACGACGCGTAACAGAGCCGACTGCACGTCACCTTTTACATAGGGTGTACAAAGATGACTGTAAACGAACAAATTTTCAGGTAAACCTCGAGCCAGAGAGGCCCCAGGTAGAGGTAGAGACCCCAGCTTGACAGGCCTAATATCATTGAAAATATGCTCGCCTCTTTCAAACCCTATTATATGAGACAATTTATCCGAAAGGTCTAAGACATGTATAAGACTACTGCAGTTCTTATTGCTGCAACGCTTTTTAATTTTCACAAAACCTTGTTCTTTACAATATTCAAATTTCATGTGTTCTTTCAAATGGGCAAAATTATTCATAAAATCCACAACGTCAGACAAATCCTTGAAAACGGCTGTAGGCAAGAAAAACATTTGATCCCGATCAGCATTATCTTTGCTAATGAATCGGATGGATGCTTCTTTCCTATCCCGGATATGTAGAAAATTACAAGGAAACTGTATTTCACTCAATCCGACCACCCATTGACCATCCAGTTCCAACTGTTTCGGAAGTAATGTTGTGTATTTTGACGCCGTATTATCAGGGTAGTAGTCCATGCTACTGTTGCTGGCAGCACCATATAAAATTCGTCGCCGTTCATTCTTTTCCAATAACGTGTAACTCTGATGCAGGAATCCACGAATCAAATTTATCAGGATATCCTTCCCAATGAACTAAAATTGGTTTATTCTTTCCTTTTCCTTTTGAATGTATGACACGCTCGATTATAAATTGCTCCTTATCCAGCTGTTTATTAACCAGCACCGACTCTGTCTCGTGAACAAATCCTTCAATATGTTCGCCAGACAAATCTTTTAATTTGTATATAGGCAAGGATTGTTTGAAGACTGCCTTAGTTATTTCGAAAGTTTCTTTACTCCAATTAGTCTCGTACCCTTCCTCAAAGAGACCTTCCGCTCGACTGATGCGTACATAGTCTCCAACCTTATATTTAAAGACCTCTTTACGAGGCTCCTCCGACTTGAAACGATTTGGTATATTACGCCATGCATTTTGTGCATTATCGATAGTTACAGCCGCAGGCGCCATCTTTATCGAAGAATGTTTTGAATAGTTATAAGAAGCAACAATCTGCTGCAATACATCCTTATATTTATAAGTCCGGTTATGCGCAAAATATCGCGACATTCGCTCTTTTAATTTACGATTGAATCGTTCCACTATAGCAACTTTAATGTCAGGATTACGGGCGACACGAAATTTTATTTCTTTATCAGAAAAAAATTTTTGAACACTGGCAGCTACGAATTCTTTCCCCTTGTCAGTTTGTATACAAGCAGGTATCCGACCGCCACTTCTTTTCAATATACGTTTGAAACCCTCAAGCACTTGAGGTGCTGATTTATCCTTTAAGGGTTCAACCCAGGCAAACTTGCTCAAGACAACAATGATGACAAGTAATTACGAAATACCATCATTATATGTTTTAAGAGATCTCAACTCAACCAAATCAGCCTCCCATACATCGTCAATGTTTGACACTGTATAATGTAACCGCGGAAACTTATGTCTAATGGGACGGTGAACTGTATACGCATTTTGAGCATTTAACCAGTCTTTTATTTCATTCTCAGGAATTTTATTTTCATGTCGTGACAAAATATTTCTAGCCCCTGTATACGCCTCCGGCTGTGAAAGGTTGAAATACGTGTCCGATAATTTTTCATCATCATTTAAAATGGCAGCCATGATGAGAACGATTTCTCCTTTACGGAATACGGCGAGGGCGTCCACGATTTCTTCAACTTTGTACGAGCTCTGTATACAAGGGAACTACGTGGTGTGTTATCCTTTCGAGAATCACGCGCATCTACAGAGCTGTCTTCGTCTTCTGAAATTACTGGCTCATCACGGCGGTGAATATTCGGTATTACCGACGATGGTTGTAGGAATTTTGGATTTCCTATCAACTTTCGAGGGGTGTTCAAACTCTGGAGATAAGTTGCATAATGCTCCCATCCTTTAGCTGAATGTGTTTTTCGTGCTCGTACTGCATCTTGTATCAGGTCCACAATATTAACATCTTTTAAAGATAATCCATCCAAAGTCACCTGACCCCTGGCGTCCCATTTGAGCCTCTT
Source organism: Fopius arisanus (assembly GCF_000806365.1). Lineage (NCBI taxonomy): Eukaryota > Metazoa > Arthropoda > Insecta > Hymenoptera > Braconidae > Fopius > Fopius arisanus. The sequence goes on along the minus strand of NW_011888063.1, from coordinate 19,755 downwards.
TCCCGTGTCAATGGTGTCAATGTAGTCAAGTATACCTGCAGCTTTTCTCTGGTATACCACAGGCACTGTACTCACAATAGCTTTTGGGTCGTAACGTGTAACAGGCACCGCAGGGTCTTGGAGACTCTGGGGTGCTTGTGTTGACGATTTGCTTTGGTCAGCGTAAAATCAATACCGTCTCAGAACATCATTATACAATTTCCACTTTTCACGGTCATCTTTACGGGTTTTCGAGTTTAAAATCTCCAACAATTGACCATCCAGGCGACTTGTAACAGTACCAGGGGTTTGCGCTGATGGCTGAAGCTCGTTAACCAACTCCTTTAGAACGTGATGAGCATCGTTTGTCGGAATTTTTTGCAATTTTTCGACACTATCTTCAGGCACAAGTATCATTTTCCGAGCATGCTCCATCATTAAACAATTGCCGAAATAAGTGCACTTATGAGAGGTCCCAATAGCATGGGTAGAAATGCGCCACCTTTCTGATTGATAATTTTTTTCTTGCTTGATAAACTCTGATTTTTATTTGCCAATTTTCTCAGAATTTTTTTATGCTTACATAAATTCAATTTTTCACAATCTATTAGAGGAATATTCCCATGGAGTAAATTCAAAGCACATTCACAGATGCAACGAATTAAATCTTTATTAGAATGTTGTATTATTGCTCGCCGAAGTTTAGGCTTAGCGTGTATGAGGGCATGTAATAACACTGTATTTTGTTTTCCAAACGACTTGCAAGCAGAGCCGCTTCTAGGGCGTCCTGTCTTTGCCATTACACACGAACAACTGGCACACGACGCGATGAACCTCCTCCTTTTATATTATAATCCTTTCTTGGGACATAAACGTAGTGGTAGTTATCGCTAGGAAATACACTGGTGCGAAATCTGCAGTTTTCCGGTGTGGACTGTTTCAAATCCAGAAGTAAATACCCATGTGCCTCCGATGTGGCATCAAAATAGGCCTGTGTAAAATTGCGCTTCGAAATTGTCAATAAAAAACGTCGAAGGCAACGACGATGATTTGGGCGGCGCGGAGGGGTGCAGTGCGGGATGAGGTTCGGATGGGACTCAGGTGATTTTCCCAATTAATAAAGGTTCAAAATTAATTTACGTCACTTTTAATTTCACTTATCACTAACTGTACAAGTTAAGGATATAATTAGTTCGATGCTATTTCAAATTAATATAAACGTGAATTGGTGTGCGTCACGAGGTTAATTGAACACGTGTCCACGCGGTGATTTTCGGTTGAGGTTCGATATCTCACTGACGCTAATTAAAGGCAATTAATTAACACAAGGAAAAAACGTTGAAGTTCAATAACACGGAGATGAAGTTTGGATAAAGATTTCGATAACCATTCAAGATGAGGATCGATAAAAAACCCGATGACTTGCGATAATTATCTATTAACTAAACTAGGAGATGAGCACTCTATTAACTCGATGCGTATACTGAATGCTGAAGGGACTCTCCGAACCTCGGCCTTTTTCGGGACTCGGCGGAGTCTCCCGAACGTCCACTTAGCAATTTTGGGAAAATTCCGTCGCTCCCTCCAAAATGCTGCCAGGATTTTGGACATCCCGCCCGCCCTCGTCATCCCCTGATGACGAAGGTGTTGATGATGTGCTGGAGATGATGCTCTGGTTGATGATCCGTTCATGGGCTTGACGGAGGCGAAAATTCCATAGGCCGATTTCAGGATCGATGGAGATGACCTGTTGAGGGGAGAAATACAGGGTGAGAGACGTATCACTTGTCAATAAATTAAGAACAAAAAAAATGTGATACTTATCTCTCAGTCCTGGGTTCTCCGAAGTTCTCAGTTTCTGGTCCTCTAATCAGTTGGATTTTCCAGATGATCTGCGTTGATTGGCAAAGGGACGAGCTGATGTATTGCTCTAGATGTGATCTGAGTGGAGGTCCTGAGGTCCACCACTCTCGTTCGCTCGTCTTTTCCTGGATGAATGTTGATGACTCTGGCGAGGGGCCACTTTGTTGGTGGAAACCTGTCGTCAGTGATGGGGACTAACGTCCCTGGTTGAATATCGTTGGCTGGATGTTTCCACTTGTATATGGACTGATAACGATGCAAACATTCCTTAGACCATCGATCCCAGAAGTGTTGTAGTTTTTGCGTGATGAGTTGCCAACGATTAAGTCGGGCTTTGTTGAGTTGTAGTAACGATGGCTCGGGGATCGCGTTGAGTGTCTCTCCGATGAGGAACTGCCCTGGGGTCAAGGCTGATGCGTCCTCTGGATCGTTGGTAAGTGGACAGAGGGGTCTGGAGTTGAGGACCGCCTCAATCTGAGTCAAAAGAGTCGTAAATTCTTCGTAGAGTTGAGGATCCCATGATGCGAAGAAGATGGTATTTTACTGATTTAACAGCTGCCTCCCACTTGCCTCCCATGTGTGGAGAATGAGGAGGGATGAATTTCCACTGGGTGCCCTCCGAGGCTAGGTGGAATGCCAGATCCCTGAATTCCCTTTGTGCCTCGTCGAATAGTTGTCCCAGTTGACGTTGAGCTCCGATGAAGTTCGTACCCCTGTCGCTGGTGATTGTCGCGCAGATACCTCGTCTGCTGGTGAAGCGCTTGTACGCTGCGATGAAGGCCTCCGATGATGCGTCTGTCACAATTTCTAGATGAATGGCTGATGTTGATAGGCAGACAAACACGCTGACCTACCCTATGTACATCTTCGTGCTGGCCCCTGATCCTCTCCACCTTAGAATGTTGAAGGGTCCCGCGAAGTCGACGCCTGTGTGGAGAAATGGCCTTGTTGGTGTCACTCGTCTCTCTGGTAATTGTCCCATAATCTGCTGGGCTCTTGTTGCTCGATGACGTGCGCAGATAATGCACTTAAGGATGTGAGAAGGTACTGGGGCGCGTCCGCCAATGATCCAGTACTTCTGTCTGATGTTAGCCAATCTGAGTTGTGTGCCTCCATGCACACTACGTGCGGGTGTGTCCTAGTCTCCCACCGAGACGTAGAACACCTTCTCCATCGACGAATGGAGTCAATGTTGATAGTCGATGATTTGCCGGCAGTGATTCTCCGTTGCTGAGGGTGTTGATTTCCTGAGCGAAGTATTGCTCCTGAGTGTGCTTGACCCAGTAGATTCTGGCTTCCTCAATTTCCTGAGGAGTGATGATTCGTCCTGTTGGTGCATCTTGATGTTGGAAACGTTTGACGACACGATGAACTATTGCTGAGATTCTCAATAATCTCCTCCATGATGCATAACGATTTAGCAAATCGTCGGGATTGTGGATGCGCACTGGATGATTTCTTGCTGTTGAAGGTCTTTCCTCGAAGGCAGCTTCTTGAGCTGCGTTGAATGTCGATGCTGGCCATTGATCTTGGGGGAGTGTTAGCCATTCTGGCCCATTCCACCAAAGTTGATGCTCTGCTAGAGCTGCTGGGGTAATCCCTCTGGATGCACAATCCGCTGGATTGTCGATGCCGTTGATGTGTCTCCATTTTGCGGTGTCCTTCCATGTCCTTCCATCGTGATGAGTGGCCGTTGACCCAAGTGATAGCCACTGATGAGTCGCTCCAAAGATGAATTTCTACGTTCTCAAGCTCCAAGACCTTGAGAACATGAGCGGCTAATTCGGTGAGGATCAATGCTGCAGTTAATTCCAGCCTTGGAATGGTGGATTTCTTCAGTGGAGCCACTTTCGTCTTCGCACAAACGAGAGTAACTGTCGGTTCTGATTCTGGTGTTGAGGTTCGAAGATAGATTGCAGCTCCCATAGCGACGTTCGATGCATCAGCAAACCCATGCAATTGTATGGTTGCAGAGTCTGTCAAAAGATGAAGCCATCGAGGTATCGATAGGCTGTGGAGTTGCTGAAGCTCTTCCCTGAAGGTCTTCCAACGATCGCAATACTCCAAGGACAATGGATCATCCCAATTGACTTTGAGGATCCTGGATGAGTATCTTGGCTCTGATGGTGACTGGCCCGATGAGGCCCAGTGGATCGTAGATCTGCGCAATCTCTGAGAGGACTGCAGGCTTGGTGATAGTACTTGAAGAGAAACGTTTGGATTTATAGTGGAAGGTGTCGGAGAATGGATGCCAAGACAGACCCAGCACCTTCACTGTTGAGTCCTCAAAATCCACTGTTGTTGATGCTCTCGTCGATATGCCCAATTGTTCGCAGGCCCTTGATGAGTTGCTGATCCATTTCTGCAGGGGGAAGCCGCCCGCCATGCAGAGATCGTTCATTTCGTTGATGATGTCCAGTAGCTGATCTTCATTGTCGGCGCCCCCGTAGATCTACGTAGCGACCTTTCCTGATTGCCGGTACTGCTAAAGGGTAACGAGGACCCTCGTCGATAGCTAGCTGTTGCAGTACCCTTAGAGACAGCCAAGGTGCACGCGTGGTACCATATGTGACTGTCGTCAGATGATAGTCGATGAGCTGCTGATTTTCATCCTGCCAAAGGATGCGTTGGAGGTCCCAATCGTCCGGATGAACTTTAATTTGGTGGAACATTTTTGGGATGTCCGTTCCAAACACGTAACGATGACTGCGTAGCCATATGAGTACGTCTGCAATGTTGAGTTGCAATGAAGGACCTGGATGAAGGATCTCGTTGAGAGAGACCCCCGTTGAGCTTCGACTGGAGCCGTTGAATACCACTCTTAATTTTGTGGTGATGCTATCCTCCTTCAACACTCCGTGATGAGGAAGATAGTACACTGATGATGGCTCTGACGTGGATACAATTCTCTCCATGTGACCCAAGTCTTCATATTCTTTTATGAAGTCTCGATAGAGTTGACCAAAGGCAGGATCTGTTGATAATCGTCTGTTGATTCTCTGGAGCATCTTCATGGCCAAGGGTTTTGACTCTCCCAAGGCCATTGGTGATGATTTCAAGGGAAGTCGCACTATGTAACGACCCGTGGAATCCCTCTGATGAGTTTCTAGGAAGTGATTCTCGCACTCCTGTTCCTCAGGAGTCAAGTTCGTTGTTGCTTTGCTGATGACTTCCTCCTGAACCCAGAATCTCTTCAGGAGGTCAAGTAGTTGTTGATTAACTGGTTGTTTCGTAGCTGAATATGAAGATCTTTGTCTGGAGCCATTGCAACACACAGGCCCTGAGATGATCCAACCAAACACTATACTTTGTGCGATAAGTTGATTGTCTTTAAATTTGATGACCTGGTCGCCGATGACTTTTCCGTAATTATCAGCACCGATGATGATGTCAATAGTGCCAGGAACCAGGAATTGTGGATCCGCGAGTTGAAGATCCTTGATTTGACGTGCCACAGATGAGTGACAACTGAATGGTGGTATTTTCGCTGTCACTTTCTTCATGATATGAGCACTGATGATAACTCGAGCAGCTGGTTCGCATCTCGACTGTAAACCGAAAATGACGACATCCCGCGTGCTCCCTGAGTCCGTATCACCAATGCCGATGATTTTCACTGATGATAATGTTCGTTGAAGATGTAGTCGATTGACGAGGCCTTCAGAGACTAGAGATATCTCTGAACCCTGATCGATGAGTACGCGTGCTGCTGCTACGAATCCATGATGATCAAGAGCTTGAACTCTTGCCGTTGCTAGTACCACTAGTTGAGATGACTGATGAGCGTCGTTGATACTGAGGTAATCTCGATCGGTTTGGTTGATAGCCTCTGAATGGCGTTGTTCTATAAGATGATTGACCTGATGATTTTCTGAATAATGATGATCTCCACGGACATCACTGTGGTACCCTTCTGATTGTTGAGGTCCCGATTTTTCCGCAACCTCGATGAGTTTTTGAGGAGGTGAATCTCGTGATGATGAATTTTGACAAGTTGATTTTCGGTGACAGGCTGTATTTGAAGTTGATAATGGACCTGTTGATGAGTTGACAGATTGAATGTTGATTGACCTTCTTGATGAGTTTTTGTTGTTGATGTCGCCTGTCAAGATTTTAATGATGAGTTTCAATTCTGGATTGAGATAGGAGTGTAATACTCAACCAGTATGTGATGCGGCGACGTTGCTTGTCTGTGGAGTCTGAGTGTTCGGTGGATGGAAGACGGTGTGGATCAAAGAGTGATGATCTTCGTTGCAGATCTTACACTTCCTTTCGGATTTACACTTCCTTGCACGATGAGGTTCCAAGCAGTTCCAGCAGCGACTGTTCTCGTCGAGATATTGCTTCCTCTGAGCTGGAGTGAAAACGATGAATTTTGTGCACTCTGCTCCAAGCCAGTGAGGTCCAGAACAAAGTGTGCAGGTCTTTGTACTGCTTATGCTTAGTGGAGTCGTTGATGTACTGCTGCTCTGACTGCTTGTTGTGGTTGTCTGATAGACTCTTGAGGAGACCTTTACAGCTGGTTCCTTCGTGTTGATTTTCTGTTGATTGTCCGTTCTGATTGTCTCCTTTCCGTTATGTGCGTCATTATCGGCGTTCTCAAGGCCTCTAGCGCGTGCTCTGAGAAACTCGATAAAGACATCTAGCTGAGGTGGTTCCGTCTGATTTCCCAATTCCACTTCCCAGGCCTCTCTGGTGTCCGTGTCGAGGACCTTCCTCATGACATGAGCGATGATGATGTCCCAGTGTTCGACAGGAGCTCCAAGAGCCTTGAGTGCTTCCAGGGACTCTGTGGTAACGTTGATGATATTGATTAGTCCACTCGATGATTTTGCTTTGAGGGGAGTGAGACTAAGAATTCTATTCAGATGAGAGGCCATGATTAAACGCTTGTTGTCGTAACGAGCCAGCAATTTATCCCAGGCGAACTTAAAATTTGCTTGAGTTGCTGGGATATTCTTGATAAGTTTCAATGCCTCGCCCTTCAAGGCTGCCTTGAGACGAACCATTTTTTCAATATCGGTGATGTCCTTCTTGTTTCCCACGAGAGAGAGAAAGATGTCCGCAAATGTCTTCCACTCACTATAGTCCCCTGAGAATTCCGGTAGGCTGATTCTCGATAAGTTGCTAGAATGTGATGATTCTCTTGATGATGAGACTTCTTTAAATGATGCGAGTTGCGATTTGAGACGGCCCAGTTCCGTAGTGGCTCGAGCGTAAAATTCTGCTCCATTCTCGAACCTGTCCTCAACGAAGTACGGATGATGTAGCTCTTCCTCGAAGGCATTACCACAAAGAACGTCATGGTATGCCGAGAAATCTGTCCACTGGGTCTGTATAATTTTCTGATGAGCGTCAACCGTGAGACTAGCGATCTAAACTTGGTTAATCTTAACGATTGCATTCTGCAAGACGTTGAGTCGTGTCATCTGAGAGCGTATCTTCAGATCAAAGTTGGTGAGCGCAGGAGTTACCCTCTTCTTGGAGATGGTTCCCGTACTCGGTGGCGTGTTGATGTCCATGTTGATCTTCTTGTTTGGTTCCTCCGTCGTGTCGAAGTCCGGTAAGAGAAATGTTTTTTCCACAATAGCACTGGCCCTGACATCCTCTTTGTGATCCATGGAGGTAGCTCCCTCGATGATTTTCTCCTCCTCCTGCCCCTTGTTGACGTCCTCATTGTCAGCCATGATGATTTTCTATTGATGAGAAAGCGAGTGAGAAGCTTACTGACAAAGATAACACTTACGTGTAGTCGTCAAAATTAGGAGTGGGGATGTAGGAGAAGGCGAACGCTAGTCTATTGTCCTCCGATGCTGAGCCGTCGTCTGCTCGGTGGTTGACGCTGTGATGACTAAGCCCCTTCGGAATTCGTCTGGAGCCCCTTGTCTTAGCTCACGTAAACCCCGAATGCCTCGTGTCTCGCTGAGCGTCGACTTCTCACACACTGATTTAAAATGACGATGATGCTTTTAATTACGGTTGAGTTTCACTGATAATTAGCGATAAGAGTCACTGATAAAATTTCCGATAATAGTCACTGATGATTTTCACGATAATGTTCACTGATGAATTGTCGATAATAATCACTGATAAATTTTCCCGATAAAGTTCACTGCACGTTATTTTAATTTACTCCGCGATCCGGCTCGAAGGACCAATGTTTAAAATTGCGCTTCGAAATTGTCAATAAAAAACATCGAAGGCAACGATGATGATTTGGGCGGCGCGGAGGGGTGCAGTGCGGGATGAGGTTCGGATGGGACTCAGGTGATTTTCCCAATTAATAAAGGTTCGAAATTAATTTACGTCACTTTTAATTTCACTTATCACTAACTGTACAAGTTAAGGATATAATTAGTTCGATGATATTTCAAATTAATATAAACGTGAATTGGTGCGCGTCACGAGGTTAATTGAACACGTGCCCACGCGGTGATTTTCCGTTGAGGTTCGATATCTCACTGACGCTAATTAAAGACAATTAATTAACACAAGGAAAAAACGTTGAAGTTCAATAAGACGGAGATGAAGTTTGGATAAAGATTTCGATAACGATTCAAGATGAGGATCGATAAAAAACCCGATGACTTGGTCTGGACTATCCATTTTTTCAGTAATTTTTCTCGCAAAAATTATATGGAGAATTATCCTGTTCCCCTTCCTACCTCATCCAAATCCCCTCCAACGACTCCTTTGACGTCACAAATAGAATGTGGAACGCTATATAAACTTCCCTTCTAAGATGTAAGATGTAGATGTAGATGTACTTCCCTTCTATTTGTGACGTCAAAGGAGTCGTTGGAGGGGATTTGGATGAGGTAGGAAGGGGAACAGGATAATTCTCCATATAATTTTTTGCGAGAAAAATTACTGAAAAAATGGATAGTCCAGACCGGGACTTGAACCCGGGACCTTCCGATTATGCATCGGGTGCTCTCCCAACTGAGCTATCCGGCTCCTAGCCATTTCTTCCATTCACTTTTCTTGCCTATATGGAGCACCGCCGTCCTTCATACGGCATACATTTTTTACATCTTAGAAGGGAAGTTTATGTAGCGTTCCACATTCTATTTGTGACGTCAAAGGAGTCGTTGGAGGGGATTTGGATGAGGTATGAAGGGGAACAGGATAATTCTCCATATAATTTTTTGCGAGAAAAATTACTGAAAAAATGGAAAAACAAAAAGTTGCGATAATTATCTATTAACTAAACTAGGCGATGAGCACTCTATTAACTCGATGCGTATACTGAATGCTGAAGGGACTCTCGGAACCTCGGCCTTTTTCGGGACTCGGCGGAGTCTTCCGAACGTCCAGTTAGCAATTTTGGGGAAATTCCGTCGCTCCCTCCAAAATGCTGCCAGGATTTTGGACAAGGCCTCTTGTAGAAATTTAGGATCTTGCGGATATATTTGACGTGCTAAATGAGCAATTTGTGCACGATCTCGAGGGTTTTTGAATACAACAATATAATTTGTGTTTAATGAAATATCTCGTTGTCCTTTCCCCTGATGGAATAGATTTTGAGATATAAACATAACACTGACATTCTTATGATGACTACCTTTTGTGAATAAATCGTCTATTGCGCCATTCGAGGATTCACGTATTAAATCATCCACAACAACCAATTTTGGTTTATTATCGTCAAAGTCCCCGGATTTTGGCAAACCCTCACGAAATTCTACAAAATTTTGGTCGTAATCAGAATATCCGCTCTGCCACTCTGCATAGTAAAAAATTACTTTTTCAATGGGTGTATCGCACATTTCTTTAATCTCTTTCAAGAATCTCTTGACAAAAAATGTTTTCCCACAACCTGTGGGGCCGCAAATCATTGCAGTGAAGGGATGTTTCCACCTCGTATCCATGACGCTGTCTGATTAAAAGTTGTAAAACTTAACATTTTATATCTCCTGTATAATAAGCAGAAAAATAGTGTATATCCTTGCACTGTAGGGGTGTGGTAAGCCCAAAAAATGACCTGCTAAAGGAGGTAGCCGTCTTATTAGTCAACCGAGATGCTTGAGGCAGACCCCCCTGAGGTGTGCTGCACTACACTGACTTTTTAGATATAGACTGATTTTTTTCTCAAAAACCGCAGTATCCTAAAAGTAGCTCACGATGTCGGATCCTAACGATCTCGTTGGTGACAATTCCGGGGTGAATACACCACCTCTGGATAGCGATTACGACTGGCTTGACCAATTTAATATCGGGTTATTCAATGATGCGGAAATTCAACATAATTTTGAGGTGGATTTCTTCGAAAATTTTGATCGAGAGTTTGGTGATATACAATATGGTGGCACAGCTATTGCACTTGACAATCCTGAGGAGTCTGAAGCCGTTGAAGAGTTTAATTTGGATTTACTAGAGACGCTAGCTGGGGTGCAGACAGCCATAGCCCTAATTCAAGAACCATGGTTCGTGAACGGGGCGGTAAAGGGCCTGGGGGGGTGTGGAAAAATTTTTCATTCGAACACCCAAGGAAAGAAGATTAGGACCTGTGTGTTAGTAAAAGGCGCACAAGCGACCTTCTTACACCAACAAAGCGGAGAGGACCTCACGGCTGTAAAGCTCCAGGTCCTCACCGAGAAGAACGAGGCCCTGGAATTCATAGCGGGATCAGCATACCTGCCATATGATTCCATGGAACCTCCCCCAACAAGGGAGGTCGAAGATCTCGTCAAAAAAGTGAAGGACGAAAGGCTGGAACTTCTGCTTGGGTGCGATGCGAACTCACACCATCTGGGGTGGGGAAGCTCAAATACCAATGCTAGAGGAGAAGCCCT
>NW_011888063.1:0-2514 GCF_000806365.1 Fopius arisanus | reverse complement strand
AAACAAGAGGCTTCCGATTGGCCTGCAGAGTGCGTAGACGATGAATCAAAGAATAAATACACAGCCGAATATGAGGCAAGGGAAGGTATTAAGCTAGACAAAGATAAAATTCAAAAGAATGCTGGGTTGAGAGCAGTGGCGAAGCTTTGTCTAAACTGTCTCTGGGGTAAATTTGTAGAGAGAGAAAATTTAACCAAAAAGGCGATCATTCGAACATATGAGGAATTTGCCCACATAATGTTCAATCCTGACATTGAGGTGAAAGGTCTTGTCCCCGTTGATAACGACACTCTCTTCATATCCTGGAAACATTTAAACGAAGTTGCGGAACTGTCTACCAAGGCTAATGTTGTAATTGCAGCATATACAACAGCTCACGCACGCCTTAAATCATATTCTTATTTGGAAAAATAACAGGAGCGCCTCTTATATTACGACACAGATTCAGTAATTTACGTGAGCGATGGAAAAAATGAATTACCGCTAGGGAACTTTCTAGGGGATTTGACCGACGAAGTAGAGGGCTACGGTGAAGGGAGCTTCATTTCATCTTTTGTCTCAGGAGGCCCTACATTTTATACTTATCGCGTAAAAAAACCTGATGGGAGTATTGCCGAAGTCAGTAAGATAAAAGGGGTTAGACTGAACTATGAGACGCGTAAACAGATATATTATGACTCGATTCGAGCCCTCGTTGTCGATAAAGCAGAACCTTACCAGATCAACTACAAAGATCAACTACAAAGGAATACGGCGCACAATGTATCATGACGTCATCACGAAAGCGGAGAGTAAGATTATAAGGGCGACAGGCCCAAAACGACGCCACGACAACGGAGCGACATTACCCTATGGGTATAAAAACCACCGAAAACTTTGTTGAAATAGATTTAAAAATGGATGTAAATAACAACGAATGTATTTTTTAATAAATTTTTTTATTCAAACCTTAAACCGTAGTCTATAAATACATTTTTTTTTTACTTTTTAAGAGGGAGGGTGGGGAAAACAAGGGGGAGAGAGAGAGAGACAGAGAACGTGTTTTTTAAATCTTTTTTTTTTAATAAAAATTTCTTTTTTTTTCTATTTTTTTTAACTTTTTTAAACTTTTTAAAACTTTTTTTTTTAATAAATTTTTCTTTCAACTTTTATTTAAAATAAACATTTCTTTTTTTTTTAAACTTTTTTTTTTAACTAATGGTAGAGGTGGAAGAACAAGAAGAATGGTTTTTCTCAAAATTTTTTTTTTTTTTTATTAAAAAGAACTTAACCCTAAAAAATTACCTTAAAAACTTAAACCTAGAATAATTTGTTTTTTTAATTTTTTTTTTTAAATTATTCCTAAAAATACAAAACTAAATCTAAAATACATTTAAAAACTTGACACTAGTTTTTTTTTTACAATTTTTTTTTTAACATTTTTTTTTTTTTTTATAATATAAGTAATTTTTGTTGGAGGCCTAGGCCCATTCCTCCAGGTCCCAGTTTTGAGGCTCGTCGGGGTGGAGAGGGGCGTCGCCGAAGAGGACCCTCGGATCCCAGAGGTCCTCGAGGTCGTAGACGACCCCCCACTCCTCTTCCTGGGCCGCAAACTCCCGGGCCTGGTCCCGAAAGGCGCGAACCTACCGGGCTCTGGGGGTGTCGGGGCCAATTCTTCCCTCCCACTGAACGCCTCTCTGAAGCAAAAAAAAAACATAACCAATTAATAACAAATTAGAGAGAGAGAGAGAGAGAGAGAGAGAGAAAGAAAGAGAGAGAGAAGGTGAAAAAACAACTTACCAGGAAAGCCTGGCGCTCCTCCTGCTCCAGCCACCCCTCCACCAGGGCATGGACATCCCAGGACTCTTTCTCAGGGTCCTCCCACCGAAACCGGAGAGATTGGCAGCTCTCAGGCAGGCCCTCTGCTTCCTCACGGCAACCATCTGAAAAGAAAAAAAAAAGACAAAAAAACCATTAATATGATAAAAAAACACACCAAAAACAACACAATAAAAAAAACACCGCAAAACCACAATAAAAAACGCTGACAAAAAAAAACCGACAAAAAAAACACCGACAAAAAAACGCGTCAGAAAAAGCGCGACAAAAAAAAAGCACAGAAAAAACGCGACAAAAAAAAAACACCGAAAAAAACTCAACAAAACAAAAAAACACCGAAAAAACGCGACAAAAACAAAACACCGAAAAAAACGCGACAAAAAAAAACACCGAAAAAAACGCGATAAACAGAAACGCCGAAAAAAAACTCAACAAAAAAACACCGAAAAAAACGCGACAAAAAAAAACACCGAAAAAACGCGATAAAAACCAAACACCGAAAAAACGCGATAAAAACAAAACACCGAAAAAAACGCGGACAAAAAACACTACAAAATCCACTTACCATGGAAATGAAAATGGTGGCGATCACTGCCATGTTGAACTTTTTTTTTAAACGAAAAAAACACGAAAACACTGAGCACTGGGGTAAATTTGGAAGTGAGAGTTGGGAAATTTTCGCAGCTTATATAGTCG
>NW_011888062.1:49313-50920 GCF_000806365.1 Fopius arisanus | reverse complement strand
TCTCTCCACAACCGGCATCCTGAGCGACCCGAGGACCGTCACCTTTCCCGGAAAGCCTAGCTATCCTTTCCGTTCCCTTTTGGATCCCCTTTTTTTGAATTTTAGAGACTAAGTTTGAGTTAAGATTTTAGGATTTCGAGGCACGATTTTCGATCAAACGAATATCAAGATTAGTTAAGTTTAGTTTTACAGAATTTTCCGGTTTGGTAATTCCGGTTAAAAATTACCTGGCGCCCATTTGGTTTAATTTTAGCAGGTTTATTAGGCTTAGGGGAAGTAGGGCGAATGTAATGGGCATTTTCCACTTACCGTGAAAATGTCACGTTACAAATGGCGCCCAACGTGGGGCCCCAAGGTTATTAACGAATGATGGGGATTATTTTCTGCGTTTCTTTTTTTTGGCAGGTTCAGAGAATTAATTGGAGGTTTACGATGTTGCGGGAAATTAAGAATTTAGCTAGGATTAAGCATAAAATACTAAAATTGCGAGAAAGATCGATTCTGATTTTTGTGAGACTAATTTTTCGATTCTGGTGAGATTTAGAATTTTTGGCGAGGATTTCGTTCGGGTATTCCTCGGTCCCGCGATAAAATTATCGCGTGGGAACAGTATAGAGAGGTTAATTTCTTTTCTTTTTGCGTTGAGAGTCCTTACGTTTTCGCTATTCCTTATGCGGTGTCTCCTTTTAGGCCAATTAAAAGATAAAATAAAGATCTTTTTTTTTGATTTGGAAGTTTCGCGATCCCGTGATGACCTCATCACGCTGGAATTTTGTTTTTCGAAGGAATTGCTGCCCTGCCGCTATTGTCCTCGAGACTAAGGCAGTTTTCGGGTGAGGGTGAGAGAGAGATATTTTCCTTTTCGCGCGATTGTGGATTATCCGAACGTCAATAATGACATCATCGGTTCGGCACTTTGAAAATTTATTGTACTGCGAATTATCGGTTGCTACCGGGGACTCAGGTGTCCCGGATAACTCCGCGGCAGGAGGGGGGTAATCGCCCCGAGTTTAGCTGAGGACTAATTTTAAAGAGACCCTTAGCCTCCTTCCGCTCAGTACAGTTTGAGCATTTAGAGAAGCTAGTTCAAAATTTGGTATCGATTTATTAACAGACTACTGAGATTTATTATTCCGGATTTGAGTGGCAAACGCGAAGTGAAAACTTTCTTTTTTTTGTGTTATATAGTTTTCAATACTACACTTTCCTTTTTTTTTGGGTGATGTGATAAACTTCTTTTTTGTGTGGGGGTGATTACAAAAAAAAAAGGGGGGTTCACTTGGAGCCTCTGAATCTGGCTTCCATCGACTACGATCGGCAAGTGAAATTTAGAAATTATATTATTTTTTATTCGTCGCAGGTTATCGGAGACTTTCCGAAATCTACCGTTTTTTTTCTTTCTCGATTTATCGTCGGCTATTTTCCGATTTATCATCGGCTATTTTCCGATTTATCATCGGCTATTTTCCGATTTCTCATCGGCTATTTTGCGAATTTTACCGGCTTATTTTCCGGTTTATTACCAGCCATTTTCCGACTTTCCGCGGCTTACCTTCTGATTCATTGTCGGCTATTTTCTGACTTACTTCGGTTTATTTTTCGATTAG
>NW_011888062.1:32609-47758 GCF_000806365.1 Fopius arisanus | reverse complement strand
ACGTTCCGTCGAGAAACTCCAGGGGCAACGACTTGGAGAACTTCTCGACCGGATCCTCCCCAAAGGGGAAGGAAAATTGAGGGCGACAACCCTCACGTCCCATCGTATCGATGTTAACGGCCATCCTCCAATACGGCAGCGGCCGTACCACACAACTCCGGCAATCCGAGAGATTATGTGGAAGGAGGTACAATAGATGTTAGAGAATGAGGTGATTAAACCATCGCACAGCGACTGGTGTCATACGATCGTCATGGTCAAAAAGCCCAATGGCAAGTATCGGTGCTGCATTGACTTCCGAAAAGTCAACGCGGTTACAAAAAAAGACGCGTATCCCATTCCTAACATATCCGGAATCCTCGACGAACTTCGTCAGGCTAATTACATTACGACGCTTGATCTTAGCCAAGCGTATTTCCAGATCCCTCTGGATCCCGACTCTCAGGAAATTACGGCTTTCGTAGTCCCTGGTCGTGGCGCGTACCATTTTCTTCGTATGCCATATGGCTTAACGAATGCTCCGGCCACCTTCCAGCTTCTATTAGACTGGTTGATTAGCCAGGATTTATATCCCAAGGTTTTCGTTTACCTAGATGATATTATCATTGTTTCGGAAACCTTTGAGGATATCTCGTTTATCTCGAGAAAGTCCTCGAGAGGATCAAGGCTGCGGGCCTCACGATTAATCGAAAGAAAAGTGAGTTTTGGTGTCCCGAGGTCAAGTACCTGGGGTTTATTGTTAATAGCTCCGGTCTCCAAGTAGATCCCGCCAAAATCGCCCCTAACCTCGAGTTTCCTCCTCCGAGAAACTTGAAGCAATTGAGGCGCTTCCTCGGTATGGCGTCATGGTACCGTAGGTTTATCCCGCAGTTCGCTACGATTGCGGAGTCTCTCACGCGTTTGACTCGCAAGGGACAAGCGTGGGAATGGGCCGAAGCCCAAAACATCGCTTTCAACGGGTTGAAGGCGCATCTAACGTCTCCGCCGACGTTGGCTTGTCCCGATTTCGGGATTCCGTTCTCTCTCCAGACCGATGCCAGCACGGTCGGTCTCGGCGACGTGTTATCTCAAGTTATCAACGGCGAGGAACGGGTTATCGCCTACGCAAGTAGAGCGCTTACTTCCGCAGAGAAAAAATATTCAGTTACCGAGCTTGAGTGTCTCGCGGTCATTTGGTCTATCGCCAAATTCCGATGATACTTGGAGGGTTATTCCTTCACGGTAATTACGGATCACAGTAGCTTGCGCTGGTTACACAACTTGCGTAATCCTACTGGTAGACTAGTTCGATGGGCTCTCGGCCTACTCGAGTACAATTTTAATATTATTCATCGGAAGGGTGCCTTGCACCACGTTCCCGATGCTCTTTCCCGCGCACCCGAAGGTGAAAACGAGGACTCCGAGACGATCCATATCGCTCGGCCATCCACCGACCGGTGGTATTCACGACTGGAAAGTCGTGGACGGGCGTTTATACACCCATCGTCCCTCAGACCTCATAACGTTGGAGATGGTTGATCTTGACGCTTGGACATTGGTACTGCCCCGCGAATTGCGTACGCAGGCCATTTCCCAGTGCCATGACCTTCCCCCAGCAGGCCACTTGGGGGATGATAAGACCTATCGACGTGTCTACGAGGCATATTATTGGCCAAATATGTTTAGAGATGTCGTGGCCTTTGTCCGCCACTGCGACATTTGTCAACGCTGTAAGGTTGAAAATGCCTTACCACGGGGACATATGGGTAGGCGAGTAATCCAAGGTCCTTGGACGACCGTGGCAGCCGACATAGTTGGCTCAATTACTCCGAGCAGATCAGGCTTCTCCTACGTGCTCGTGTTGCAGGATCTCTTCACTAAGTGGATTGAGTTAATCCCCCTCCGGCGAGCCACAGGCAAAGCCATCATGGAGCAGGTGGAAAATGTAATTATCTCACGCTGGGGAACCCCCCGCGTGTTTTTCACCGATAACGGAACCGAATTTGTTAATCGGGAGATCCAAGCTCGTGTAGAGCGTACTGGGATGAAGCACGAGACTTCACCCCCTTATCATCCCCAGGCTAATCCAGTCGAGAGGGTCAATCGTGTACTAAAAATGATGTTACGCGCGTTCATCGACGGTGATCATCGAACGTGGGACACCCATTTACACGAATTCCGTTTTGCATACAATACGGCGGAACATAGTTCCATCCAACCGACTCCAGCGTTTGCGAACTTCGGCAGGAACCCCCTGCCGGCCATATCCCTTCGCCGCGAGCTAGAAGGAGACATCGAAATAATCCCTGGCGAACCCAGCGAGTGGGTTGACCGAATGAAGCGATTGGAGACGCTCCGTAAGGCTCTCACTCACGCCATGCGGGAATCGTCTGACAAACAGGCGCATCACTATAATCTCCGTCGGCGCGACGTTGAGTTCCAAGAGGGTGACTTGGTTTTGCGGCGCACTCACGCATTATCCAATGCGGCGAAACATTTTTCAGCTGCGTTGGTCCCTCCATTCGAGGGTCCTTTCATGATTAATAGAAAGGTATCCCGAGTTCGGTATGAACTTGTGGATTTTTCCGGGAAAGCTCAGGGCGAGTCCGCCATACAGGACTTAAAGCCCTATCAACCTCCAGTACCGGCTCCGTAACTTTTCGGTTACTGGCTTCCGTGATAAAATTACGGTTCATTATCGCCCCGCAGAGCGGGAGTAGCCAATAATTTCCCCCTTTCTGTGTGGTTCCCCGTCCGGACAAACTCTCCGGTTTTCGCTTCTCTGTTACAGACCAACACAGACACACCAGCCCCACGTGCCGAGGAAACAGCACCGACCGTGGACCTGAGAGAGGACACTCTACCCTCCACTCCAGCAGCTCAGGAGGTCAAGGAGAAGGTTGGCCTGATCACCAGTCAACAGCGGGGCGCCCGAAACGCAGAGTTGGCTCTGGAGAGTATCCTGTTCCCGGGAGGGATCCGCGTGGAACTGGACGACTTCGCCCTGCCAAAGGATGGCGACGAGGACCTCACCTTTGGCCGCCCCCAGGCCGCCACACAGGTAGCACCGCAGGCCAAAGACCAGCCTCCCCGGGGACCCTTGTCGCTAGTGGTAGTCCTCCAGAGACTACCCCTGCCCGGGCCACCAGAGGGACCGCAGTCCCAACCGGAAGAGTGGGCTCCTATTTACCTCCAGGATTACTGGGACCCAGTAAGACCCTGGCTCTCCGAGATACGGAGTATCGATCGTGGAGGATCGTGGAGATCGGCTCCAGCTCCTCGAGCTCCAGCACCTCCACGTCATCCAACTGCAGCAGCTCCTCATCGGACTCCGAGGACTCGGTCATCTACAACCCGGAGCAAACATCAGGAGACCCCGGCCGTCCACCAGGCCGAATTGAGGACCGAACATCATCCCCCGTAAAGGTGGCTCCGGCAAGTCCGCCGGCATCTAGCGTCCCGAGCATGAGCACCGAGTTCATCGACTTCGGCCCACTCGAGGACCTCTCGCTGCCCAGCACCACGGCGACAGCAGCGTCACCACCCCCAGCTCTCTCTCATCGAGGGACCGAGCTGGCTAAGCAGCATCCGCCGCCCACGGACCAGGTTCCGGACGCGCGTTTGCCGCCGTGACCACTCGTCCGAGCACATCAGCTCAGGCCTCGACATCCGCCGATGTACGCAGGTCGGCCTATCCGCTCCTTTGGGAGCCGTGGAGAGCCTAGTCAGCACCAGCAGCCAGCAGCTGAGGAGGGCCCCCCCGGCCACTTGCGACGCCGCCACAGCGAAGCGGGGAGGAGGACAGCCCAGGGGAACCACCGGAGGCAAACGACGCAAGCCTCGTCACTGGTGCTTCGACTGCCGCAAGCACGGTCATGCACACCAGGTTTGCCCCAACCCCACCGGAGAGCTGTTCTGTGGGCTCTGCCCACATCGCCTCAGGCCCGATAGGGTCTGCCCTGACCATGGCCCCGTGACCCAACCTGCCGGAGGACGAACGGCAGGACACTCCAGCAGGCCAGCTGAGACATCCAAGGCGAAACCATCACCATCACCTGCTTCGGCCACCTCCAGCGCTCGCCCTCGGCCAGTCCCACGATCACCGCCACGCGTCGATCGACGCGCTGAGGACTACTGGGCTCCCTTCGAAAGGACCCCCATCCGTCCAGCCACAGCTGGACCGGCTTATCCGTTCCCTCGGGAGGAGGAACGCAGACCTCGCCGGGAAGAAGAACCTTCAGAAGACTCGGGACTCCATTTCTTCTGGCAACCGCCAGCCACGACGACCACCAGCTACAGCCCTGGCTACCGAGCCCCGGAGCACGGGTACTACACCTCGGCGGCCGCTAGCGCACCGAACCGACCAGCTCTTGGGCGTGGAGCGAACGCCCGCTTCGGACCTCCGCCATCAAGTCAGGCAACCCGCTGGTCCCGAGAGACCATCGAGGCCATCCAGAGCATCCTAGACCAAGCCCAGCGCAGCCAGCAGCAGAGTCCGGAGCGCAGGTACCATCCCCGATAAACCGGCAGCAACCATCCCCGATAAATCGGCGGCAACATCCCCGAGAAATCGGCGGCACATCCCCGCGAGACGGAGGCACGCCCGGAGGAGAATCTCCCGGCCATCCACTCAACGCCAGAGTGGCCGCTTAGTTTTTTTTTGGATTAATTTTTTTTTGTTGTGGTCATGGGATTTTTCCCCATTTCCTTATTTTTTGGGGGACATATTTTTTGTTGATACGACCGTCTTCTGATGTTTTTTTTGATAGGGTGCCAATTACCTAAGTTTTGTGATAAGCCTCACAGAGTACCTGAGGGCACCCACTGTACAGATCAAGTAGAATAAGTTTTGTAATAACACGGAAGAATCCGTCCGGGGAGATGAGTCTCCACAAGCACCAACATGTGCCATGAGCCCCAGGGGGCAATCAATGTTTTTTTTTATTTATTTATACTTAAGTTTGCCTTTCAGAGGCAGTTCCGGGTCAGACGACCCGGCAAATACACAGATACGTTTTGATAAACATTGTACATTTATTCCGACTTTTACTTCAGGGTGTGGGTTCGTGTTTTTCCCCGACATTACGTTTGGTGGAGTTTAGATGTGACGCAGACTTCCGGAACAGGGACGAGAGGCAGCCGGACCACGGAAGATCACGAAGACTGACCCGGATACGGACTATCAAAGGAGGGGGGTGTACCGAGCATCGGGGATGCCCGTTTGGATCCCCACTAAAATTCAAAAATGGAGAGAGAGTGAGACCATTAGGACGTAGTATAGGATCAGGAAAATTATGATTTCCCCCCTTTCGGGGTGGTTTAGAATAGGTTAAGGGTTAGAGGAAGTTTTAGAAGACAGGGTAAGCCCCCCCCGGATCGGGTAGGTCCGGCTAAAAAGCCGGCGTTCCAGGAAAAAGGGTTTGAGGGATTGACTGCTACGGGTGGAAGGCCGTACGGGGTAAAAATATTAACAACCCCGACGGATTGCCAAAGATTGTTTACGGGTGGAAGGTCGTATGGGGCAGATTCAGTCACTACCCCTACGAATTGCCAAGACTGAATACGGGTGGAAGGCCGCACGGGATAAATTCAGTCGTTATCCCGGCGGATTGCCAAATTAATTAAGGGTTAGGGAAATAAAATTAGGGTTAAGGATTAAGAATAAGGGTCTTTTGATCCCGAGAATCCAGGGGAACCGATCCTGAGGAGATACGCATGGTGGAATTAATTTTAGGGATGGGGAATTAATTCAAATTTGAATTAATTCCCCCGCGAAGGGCTTGACCTAGAATAAGGTAGAGGGATCCACCAATCGACACCCGATCGATTGGTAGGCATGATTAGGGGGTCAGCGCAACGCGACACTGACCTCCGAAAATCAGTTGCGCATTAGTCGCGAGAAAATACGCACGTGAGTGAAGTGAAGCTCCCAAGACATAAGGAGAGACAGAATTAACGAGTGCATCACCCAGGATATCAGGACAATTTGCTACAGCCAGGATGGTCCTGAAGAGAAAGAGGAAGGCAGCGAGGAAAACGACCGTGAGTTTCTACGGTTATATTTAGAGATTTTTCCCCTTTTGGCGGCTCCCCGATAATTATTGGCGGTTGTGATATTTTTCCGAGCCATGGAAATGGCCTCGGTTGTGTCCCCCAAAGTTTGGGTGGTCTGGAAGAGGTTTGGGGAGGATTTTTCCGAACAAATTCGGCTTACATTATCCCCCAGTGCGGCGGGGAGGTTAGTGGTGTACATTAGAGGGATTCTGAGGTTATTTTTATGGTGAATTTTTGGCGAAATTGTCCAGGGCCAACGAACCAGGCCGGTGGTTCTCCCTCGTGGCGCAATCGAGGCCGCCAACGAGTGGCTGTATGCAACAGGTGGGAAGTCGCGCGTTAAATTTCCGCGTGGTTATTAATTACGTTAACGGGGTTAATTATGGGCCCTTACGCCTGAATTTGTGTGGGAGTGTGGGGAATGATCTCCCGGACCAGATGGTCAAGGGTTTTCCGGAATCCACAGAGCGGATTCTGCGTTATAAAAGTTTTAGTAAAGTTAGATGTTTTTGGGGATTTCTCCTCGCTGCTAACCGAGCAACGAGGCATAGTGCCGTCTCTCTCGCTCTCTCTCTCGCTCGCGCTCACTCGCTAGGGGTCCGATTCCGGGAAATTATCGATTCCCCGGGCGCAAATAATATTTCGGGCATTCCTCGGATTATCGCCGATCGATAATCCTTGAGGCCGCATTCCGGTGGGATTATTCTATGGTAATGTGGGGTAGTCAGCAACATATTTCCGATTTTGGTAAATACTTTATTTTTCGCGGTGACTTAATGAGACTATTGAAATTGTATTTAGGGTTTTGTTAGAAAATTCATATTCTGCGACGATTTAAGAGGGGAATTAAAATTATAATTGGGGATTTTGCTGAAACTCTGGTATTGAGAGAGGATTGAGAATTGCTAAGAAAATTTGGAAGCAGATTAATCTAATTAAATCGTTATCATTTATTATTATTGTACCGAATTTTGACATGAATAGCGGAACACGTAAGGACAATGTTTTGTTGCATCAATTTATTTCTCGCACCCCGTTTCCTTTTTTGGCGTATGTTTCCCGATTTTTCCGATAACCTTGTGCCCATCTACAACCCACCCCTCTCTTCACAACCGGCATCCTGAGCGACCCGAGGACCGTCACCTTTCCCCGAAAGCCTAGCTATCCTTTCCGGTCCCTTTTGGATCCCCTTTTTTTGGATTTTAGAGACTAAGTTTGAGTTAAGATTTTAGGATTTCGAGGCACGATTTTCGATCAAACGAATATCGAGATTAGTTAAGTTTAGGTTTAGAGAATTTTCCGGTTTGGTAATTCCGGTTCAAAATTACCTGGCGCCCATTTGGTTAAATTTTAGCAGGTTTATTAGGCTTAGGGGAAGTAGGGCGAAGGTAATGGTCATTTTCCACTCACCGTGAAAATGCCACGGTACAATTTTTTCCGCCCATCTCCTCTTTTCCACCCACCATCCTCTCTTTGCCCGGAAGTCTATTGTTCAATAAAACGCAACATTTAAGCAGATTACAGCAAAGACCGGATACACAAATGAATTACTTAAAGTCAAATTCCTTTGTCAAGGCACAAAGGGGGTGAACGTGTCTAGACGCACATCCACACAATACCCCTTGGGGGGCACACCTGCACCTGCACGTCCATTTCCTGGAAAAAAGGGGGGAGGGGGCGTGGGAAATTCCCCAATACTGGCCACTTACTACTGACTGACGCCGCAACGCCCAAGCACAAATGAACTCCGGCGTCAATCGGTGTTTTTTTTTCAACTGGCTTTATTTTCCCAGTTGGCCCAGAGTGGCTTACGCGCAATCATCATGGGATATTATGGAGTGTTGGTGACTGCCATCTCAATGATATTGACAAAATTTTTCACAGTTTTCTAAAAAATACTCGGAAAATTTATGTGAATGGTTTAGAGAAACAGCGCTATGTGGAGCAACTGCTTGGTCATTCCTACCAAGGTATAAATTTGAAAGATTACAATTGTGTGAACATCCAGGAGTCATTTCTTCAGACAGACTGTAAATCCGAACATTCATCAACATATCAACACAGCCCATGCATCTGTCTACTGTGCTTTTACGAATGTGCGCGACTTGAAACATTGGTTCGAGTGCAATGATAAAAAGTTTGAGAGTAGTGAGAGTAATTTTAATGCACTTTTTGGTGAAAATCTAAAATTGTTTTTCTTTTAAATAGCACAAGTAATTGCTTTCCTATTATATCATCTTTCATTTTAACTCATAAATCACGATACGCGACTGCGTATCGGCCAAGTGGAGGTTTTACCGGTGTGACGTCACATGCCGATGCTGTCGCGTATAATATAAACGACGCAACTACTCTGAAAATGTGTTTGATTTTTTTTCTCGTAATACGAGAATTTTTCGCGAAATCGGGCCTTAGTTACGTTACATAAGTTGACTGTGAGCTTTATGGAGATATTTTTACTTTTTCGATTGGATCACTAAATAAAAATATCCTTCCATAGCAACCATCATAATGTCATATTTCCTCAGTTTTATTTTCTCGCAGCGTTAGATTTTTTCCTCAAAGTTGGCAACGAATATCATAATGTGTGTCTTTCTCTCTTTTCCTCCTTTTGTCCAGAGACTACCGGCAACATACTCATGGGTATGAATAAGTTTCCAAATGAAAGTGTCGTAGCGGTGGCGCCTGAACTAATTCGGTCTTGGAGTATAGCATGGACCACCGAATTGAATAAATTAACTATTTGGACCCTATTAATCGTTTACAGGTGACTTGCAGGTCAATGATAGATTACCGTTTATTCGATGGATAATAATCAATTTTCACAGATTTTTTGAACATAATTAAAATTTTTATGGGAAGATGAACCCCAGTTTTCTGTAATTGAATAAATTAATATTAGGGACCCTGTAAATTGGTTCTAGGTGTTTTACAGTTGAATGATAGCTAAAAATTAGCGGTTAATCCATAATAAGTAGATGTTAATAATTTTTCAAGTTGAGGGCTAACTTCCTATAGAAATTTTAATTATTTTACAAAAATCATTAAAAATCCATCATTATGGATCTAACGGTAATTTTCATCTATCATGGACCTGCAAACCACATGCAAACGATTCACAGAGTCCAAATAATTTATTTATATATTTACAAAATTTGGGGTCTATCTTCCGGTTAAAAATTTCATCATGTTTGAACAATCATTAGAAATCAACTATTGTCGATGAAACGTTAATTTTTTACTATCATTGACCTGTAAACCACCTGCAAACGATTCACATCGTCGAAATGATTAATTTATTTAATTCGGTGGTCAACTTCTCGGAGCTCTGCCATACTCCAATCCTGTAACGAATTAGTTCATCAAATCTATCAAATTCAACCCTATGAGGGCTATTATCGTTCATTGCACTGTAACGTATTCCCATGCAAATAATGGAAAGATGTAAAATTGAGGAAAAAAAAATCTATTGATTGATAATTGATAGATAATCCATCTTGTTCATTATATTACGGTGAAAATAATTGATGTTTGCAAAAAGAAGTGAAATCCTATAAAAAAATCACAAAAAAACTTTTGTGAAAAAATTTTGCCAAGTGGAGGTTTTATTGTATGATCATATTTTCCCAAATCATATTCTCAGTTTTATTCACAAAAAAATACGTGAAATAAAAAACACGCCAAGCATGTCCTTCACAAATTTACATTACTCAAGTGACTGAATCCAGTAATGTAAATTTTACATGTAAATTTTACATTACTGGATTCAGTCACTTGAGTAATGTAAATTACTTTTAATACTATTAATTTTACATGTAAATTTTACATTACTGGATTCAGTAAACGCACGCGACCACGCGAGCGGTGGACCAGTTCGCGCTTCAATCTCAATGAGAGAGACAGAGGGAATTATTGAGTTTAAAATCATTCCTCAGATTTGATAAGAAAAAAATTCATGTTTCTCATTATTAGCTTCTACTACTCATGATGATTTTGAAGACGAAATTTCAAAATCATGGATTAATTTGTTGTAATTATGATTATTGAGGTGGCATAAAAGAAAAAAAATTCACCGGCAATAGAACGTCTGAAAATGTTAGCAACTACGATTCTCAGATATGAAGTATTAGATATTAGCCATCAGAAATGAGATATTTGATAGTAGACATACTAGATATTAGATATCAGATATCATATGGTGGATAGTCAACGTGAGATATCCCATGGTGGATATCCCCCCCCCCCGCATTCTGGCCCAAAATGGAGCATCGAACATTACCACCGTACTACCATACCGTACCGTATTACCGTATTATACCGTATTACCACCGGCGATAAAGAAGATTCCCACATACATATAGTATATCTACTTGTGTTTATCCACACGTGGGATTTGAGAGCGCGAGGTTCAATTAAATTTACTGCTGATCCTCTGTCTACTAACATACATTGTTTGTTGTCTATTGACTCCCTTGCGATCAGGTTGATTCGAGCCCCCCACCCCCCGTGCTACAAATGTGAGGGTCCTTAATTTTGCGGCAGTAATCAAGGCAAAAATGAAGAGGGTAATAGATGTTTGTCCCCACCGTGATTGTTTCATGCCAGTATGAGATGCACGCTCGCTCTTGCTGTAAAAACTCATGTCCCAACAATGCCTCGCATCCTCCCGGCTAGGGGCCAATTACGTGGAATCTCACGTTTCTATCCCCGATTTTCAAAGCTGTTGTGCCTGTGGATCGAATTGATTCTTGAGTTAATCCATTCACAAGAATATTTTGTGATGTATCAATTAATGTGTCCCCGCGTAGAGATTTGGAATGAATGAGATTAATTTCTGAACCTGCATCAATAAGAGCAGTTTCCCCAGCTGAATGTAATTGTGGTCCCTTGAATACAACTTGTGGACCACTTCCAGAGGTGCAAAAATTAATTTTTGGTAATTCTTGATGAGTGGATGACCCGCCATTATCATGTGCGACTCCTTGGCTAATTTTGCTTCGCTCGTCGCGGAGTCGTTGCAACGAGCATTTCTCCCGTTTAAAAGATTGGTTTCGGGGATTCGTTCGCTGGATTGTGTTCTGTAATTTAAATTCCGTTTACGAGAACGACATTCTATACTCTCCGGAGATCTAGTATTTGCCGTGATTTTCTGGCATGAAGATTGATCATGGCTCGAGTGATTTGAAAAATCACTACCGCTGTGGCTTTTATGCAAACGAGAGCGTTGACGCGACTATTTAGGACGCGGTGAGCTATCAAAACTTTTTGTTAAAATCTCTGCCAAATTACTAATTACCGATGTAAGTGTACTAATTTCGCCTTTGCTTTCTTTAATTTCAGTGATGGGATCCGGTGGAGCTTCTATCAGGCGAACTCGTGATTTTGGATCCTGACTCGGCAGGACTGACTCGGATAAAACGCGTGTGGATAGTAAGGTGGAGACAATGAATAGAAACGAGCTACGGCGATTGAATCTAGTTGTTTCTCAAGAAGAGCCCTAGAATCCTCCCCATGTACTCGAATTGCCTCTCTAAAGGCGGTCCTATGATGTTCTCTTAGTCTGAGCAAGAAATCTTGCACAGCTTCATTTTCATACCATGGGCAATCCCTCAGTTCTTCCCGAGTTGCCAGTTCGGTTTTCTCGAGACTATAATTACTGCCGAAATCTTTCAATAAATCTAGAATTGAGGTAAATGTTTTTCCTTCCATCTATGATCTGGCAGAATACCTAATTTTTGAGCAAAGGGCACTGATATATAAACCCTCTTTACTTCTAGGCACGGCATAGATCACGTATTGAACCTCCTCTTCGAAAATATCAAAAGTAACTCTGTCGTGTTTATTTCCGTAAAAAATGAGGGATATTTCTAAAAAGATGCTCTGCATTTTCAAATTCAGGATCATAATCTGCAGCTGTTACTTGACTTGATGAAGACACGTCGATGTTGCGCGGGAATGAAAAAATTGAGAAAATTGCCCCCGGTGAGAGTTTCGACGAGTCTTGAACCTAGATCAGTATGAAATGACACGAATAATATCGAATAAATTAAAGATTTTTATGTGAATCACTGCTGAATTAACAAAATTCTATTTTGAGATCGCGGGTCGGCTCAACGAAAGCGTCGAGAAAGAGCTATGCGACGATTAGAATTTAAGTTAATTGGAATAAAATTGTTTGTACACGCTCGATTTTATAAACGAGCTTTGAATCGATTGTAAAGCATTGAGCTTTGATATCCCACCGGTGCCACAGTTGTTATGTCTGGAACTAGTGGTCGGGACACTACTTTATTTATTTATCAAAAATAAATATGCCTCCGAAGAAACGCTAATAAAAATAATTTAAGTCGGACTGTTGCTCATGGACTCGTTCCCGATAAATTTGTCGAAGTTTTTCTGTGTAGATTTGAATAGTCACTATATGCTTTTCGACCTGAAATGATTGATTAAAGTCACTAGGAACGAAGGATCGTTTGAATTCTTAGAACCAGACTTTGCGATATCTATTCAGTTTGTTTATTTACGTTGATTTTTCTATAACACTTGAAATTATTATTCCAGGGGGATTCATGACAATTTTCGATCAGTTATTTTGATTCTATACATTTCAAAATTTAAAAAGGTGAAAATGAAATTTACAAAATAATGTTCAAAGTTACTTACAATTGTTTGTCGGTCTTGTTACAATTTTTATTTATCCAGAGCTCCTCCTCTACATCCTCTGGGCTTCGGAATTTGTTGTAAAAAATACAGTGGGCTTCAATGTTTTTCGGCCTCGCCGGATAAAACGCACACACAACCGGTTTTACAATTTTTAAAACCGGCGGAATTTCCGAAAATCCGCGTTTCGGATTTGGAAAGAAAAGAGAAGTCACGCGTTAAAATGGGTTCAGAAAGAGCGTTTGGAGTCGCGGAAGCTCTTGATGAGTTTAAGTGTGATTAAAGGAAAAAATTTTTAAATGTCAGAAATCTAACGGATTTCAGGCGACGATCAATTCGCCGAAAAATATCGGTGTTACGGGAAAGATGCGTTAGCTAACCGACGGAATGCCAACAGGTACTGTTATTATCGGTGCCGTGGCGATAGTCCGATTTTGAAGATGAATGTGACTCGAATTTTAAAACTCGAAGAAAGTGAACGGTATGGTTCCACAAATTTTCCGCGACTGGAGATTAATGGTTCGTAATCCCATTTTAATAGTATGAATTTAGGGCATTAGTTGATTCGGGTGGGAGTGGTTGATGGCGAAAATTCGAGGTGTGATATTTCGTCACATGCCCGAATGTTCGCTGATGGTGTTCTCCTTTCAATGTTATATTTTCCTGGACTTTAAGTAGTCCAAGTTATTTAGAGTGATTTCGGGATTGTCGAATGGCAATTGTGAAATCACGATGCGTTGTTCAAATTCCTGAACGTGGCCTGAATTTCTTTTCCTTTTTTTTAAAAAATAATTTATGGATATCACAATTGTTCTCTATTGAAAAATATTATTCTCAAGGGAATCGCTCCTCACCTAAAAAAGGAAAAGAAAACTTTTAAACCAACCCTGTTTATAAATTTAAAAATTCTTTTTTTGATGGAATCACTTTCCTTGATTTCTCTTCATTATCATGTGTAATAATTAATTAAATTTCTAAAAACAAAAGGTATTATCATTTCTTACTCAATTCCTCCAGGCATTTACTCCGATCCGTGGGCTTAAAAACAGGAGAACGTAATACTCGTAGCTTTACACTATTTATTTGATAATTACTATCAAATATTTAGAGGAAAACGTGACGTAACACAATATAAAGATAGTGAATAACCAAGTTCTTCTTCAATGCACAATAAAGACCGGTCAATAGCAGCAACACCCCAGATTCATCACCACATCATCTGTACCAGCGCTAGAGAAGCGTCTTTGAACGTTTTCAAATCTATCAGTGCTAGAGGATATAAGCATATTTTTGGAAGTCTCCGGAAACTACGAAGAGGAAAGACCGAGAGATGGCTCCTTCCCTTCTGCTGTTTATTTCTACCACCGTGAGTCAGAAAAACACAGCAACATTTACGCTATTGTTTTCTACACTTTTTCCACCGCTACCCCTGGTTTTTATGGTGGACTTTTACTTGTCTGTATTTCAACTGAAAAGTAATAAATTAAAAAATCTATTTAAAGAGAAACTTAAGGGTATCTTTCTCTTTGTGTGCTACTTTCTGATTTAATAACGATTGTGTACTACAATACTTGGTCCCATGCAATAGGCCCCACTAAATATGATTTATAACATGATTTCTCCTGCGGTCTCTTCGCTCGTAGGACATATACAGGGTGTCCCATAAGTACGTGCCGATACTTAACCGGCATGTACAGGGGGTGAGTCTGAACCAAAAAGACCTTTACCACTTTTGGATCGGAAGCACCCCTCCGGAGATACTGGGGTAAACAGGACAGCCAATGACGCTGCCGCGTTAAGCGGCAGTACGTCGGTGTGGCTGTCGCGCTCGAGTGTGGGTGATGCCCCTTCGAGCCAGAAGGAGGCGGGATCAAGTTCCACATTCGCCCGTGAGCGTGAGAGAGAAGGCATGATATTCTCTCTCACTCTCTCGCTTTACTCCGCGGAAATGTTCTTGCAGTTGTCTTTTAAACAATTGAGTTTTTGGGGTTTTTCCATTGATTATTATTTGTTGCAAATTGAATTTGCAACAAAATAATCTCATGGAAAAATCACCTAAGCCCAATTGTTTATTTAATATCAGCAACAAACAGTTTGATCCTTTTTAAATGTTACTAGCGCCGTCCCGGCCGCTACGCGGCCGGAACGTTGATCACAGTGCTCTTGAAAACCAGCAAATGTAAATAGATCATCAAGAAATGTTCACTAAATAAAAGATTTTAGAGGATAGCAATTAATTATAGTACAATCTTCTGTGAGATATTTGCAGCTTGAAAAAGTTAAATTATGAATGATTATCTCAACTTTTTGGAGAAAATAATAAAGTCAAGTTTCGGATTTCATTCAATATTTCTACGTACAACGCCACTGTGGCTGCAACGTTGATGTCAGAGAGGATTCGTCATTCAATAATTGAATTATATATATATATATAATTCAATAAGTCAGTGGCGCCC
>NW_011888062.1:30659-31854 GCF_000806365.1 Fopius arisanus | reverse complement strand
AACGAGCACATTCAACGCTCGAATTAATCGGAATCGGTGGAACACCTTCAGGGACAACGAGAGGAGTCGTGTCAGTCGTGCTTCAATCAAATATCGGAAATCAACAAGTAGAAATCACCGCACATATCTTGAGAAAACTCACCACACGACTGCCATCATTCTCATGTTCAACAACGCGGATGGGCTCACTACAGGTTCTTCAACTAGCCGATCATCATAGGATCAGACAACTATGGGCGGATCATCAAAGAAAAAGTCATCAAGTCAACATCAACTCAACTAGTTGGCCAACAAACAGCATTTGGTTGGATAATATCAGGTCCAATCAATTGCCACAGCTGTTCACCGAGAATCTCCTTAACTGCAGTACGGAATTCCGCGAACCAACAGCTACTCGAGCTTCTCCAAAAATTCTGGGTCCAGGAAGAAATCAACAAATCAACAGAGTGCCATGAGCTATCACCAGAGGATCACCAGTGCGAGATGCACTTCAAATCAACGCACTCCAGAGACGAGACGGGGCGCTATGTTGTGAGGCTCCCCCTGAAAACCTCAGCAACAGCCCTCGGCGACTCGAGACTCAAAGCAACACGTCAACTACACTCGGTAATGAGACGTCAACAAAAAGATGAGGCGTACTCAGCCCTCTACAAAGCCTTCATCAACGAGTATCATCAGCTAAATCACCTTCAACAAGCACCAGAGACTCCAGAACCATCCCCAGCCTATTATCTACCGCACCATGGGGTTCTGAGAGACGATGCTGTCACCACAAAACTGAGAGTCGTATTCAACGGCTCCAGTGCCAGCTCAACAGGAATATCATTAAACGATATTCTATATCCCGGAGAAAAACTGCAAGTGGATGCAGTCAACGTCCTCACGTGGGTGAGGAAACATCAATTCGTTTTTGGGACGGACATCGTGAAGATGTTCCGCCAAATTCGAGTTCATCAAGACGATTGGGATCTTCAACGAATCTTGTGGCTCAACGAGGAGAATCAACAAATCACATATCAACTGACTACAGTCACCTATGGGCTCAACTGTTCACCATGGATATCTCTAAGAGTCCTTCAACAACTGGGAGAGGATGAAGGTCACCGCTTCGCAGCAGCAGTAGAAACACTCAAAAAAGGTCGCTACGTTGACGACATTTATGGAGGTGCCGACTCCATCGATCAACTAAAAGAAA
>NW_011888062.1:25611-29989 GCF_000806365.1 Fopius arisanus | reverse complement strand
AACTCACCAGATGCTCGAACTCAACAACGTGGAAACTCACCTCTGGTCTGATTCATCTGTTGCTCTGGCGTGGATCACCAGTCATCCTTCACGCTGGAAGGAGTTTGTCCATAACAGAGTAGCAGAAATCCAAGAGACATTGCCAGAAGCAACCTGGAGACATGTCAGTGGAAAAGACAATCCAGCAGATTGCGCCTCAAGGGGAATTTCAACAGATCAACTCATCGAACATCCACTCTGGTGGTCAGGACCTGACTGGCTTAATCTAGAGCCAGACCAGTGGCCACAATCTACAATCAACATCCCTTCAGAAGTCTCACTCGAGGAGAAACCAACACCAGCTCATCCAGGCGCAGCTGAGATCAACATCAACGCTCTAGCAGAGGTGCTAGAGAGATATTCAACACTATCAAAGGCGCTGCAAGTGACAGCCACCGTCAACAGAGCAATCACCAGGTTCAGAAGGCAACCTACACCTCAGACACCAGTAATCACACCAGAGGAACTCAACAAGGCTCGACTGTTCTGGGTAAAATTAATCCAAAATCAATTCTTTGCTTCAGCTATCAGAATCCTCAGGAGAGAACATCAACTGCCGAAAAGAAATCCACTATCAAAGCTGACTCCAATCCTAGACGAACTAGGAATTATGAGAATTGGAGGACGGCTCAGAAACGCTCAACTGGACCATGACGAGATTCATCCAATCATCCTGCCTCGTCATTCACATCTCACCACACTGGTCATCAACGAAGCTCACCGACGAACCCTCCACGGAGGTACTCAACTGACACTGGCAATCACCCGCCAACAATACTGGATAATCGGCGGTAGAGGTACAGTTCGATCGCACATCCTTCACTGCGTCATCTGTACCAGATATCGTGCTCAACGAGCTCAACAGCTGATGGGGCAACTTCCCGCAGCCAGAGTATCACCATCGAGAGCATTTCTCCACACAGGGGTGGATTATGCCGGTCCAATGCCCATACTCAAGTGGGGACCAACAAATGCCCAACCAGCCTCAGTGCACAACCGGATGACAACACATCAAAAATGCATAAATGGAATCTAATCACCCAGAAAATTCAACAATTCTGGTCAAGATGGTTCAAGGAGTGTCTCCGACGATACCTAGCAACCTACAAGTGCAATCAACGACAAGAAAACATCAAAATTGGAGACATGGTATTAGTAGTCAACGAGAACTTCCCACCAGCAAGGTGGCCACTAGCACGGGTTACAGCCGTGCACCCAGGAGCCGATGGGCTCACCAGAGTAGCAACAGTAAAGACTACCTACTCTGAGGTCTCCAGGCATGCAGACGGTACCCCCAATCCAGAGAGGTACGAAACGAGAATCAGGACCTGGGACCGCCCGATCACCAAGCTCTGTCTGTTAACCACAGACCCACCAGAAATCAACGGAGAAGAAAATCATCAGTAAATCAACAGGAAAAATTCACCACCAATCCGATGGTGAATTGCCCCTGGGATGTTTAAAATGGAGGAAAATATGGGTGGCTTTTCACCAGATCAATCGGGAAAACCCGGAAATGATCGTGACCCGTCGGTCAACGGTCATCTCCAAACCAGCCAAATCACCATCACCCCCCTCAACATTCTGTTCAATCAAGCAGTGAACGTGCTAACATCTAATCTAAATCTCACCTTAAAATCAACTATTAAATCAACTATCAATTCAACTAACTCAACTTATTTCTCAACATATTCAACCATTAATTAAACTTTAATTTGTACATCAACTAAACTCAACGTGTAAATTATTGTAAAAAACCGCATTGAATTGACCACGCGTTTTAATAAATTGATAATCGTTGTGTGTGATAATTTCGCCAGTTAATACATTTTTTACACAGTCACCGCATTTCCCTGACCTTCTTCCAATCCACCCTACTCAACTGTTACCTCAACAAACAGATGTTTTTTGTTGCTCATTCGATTTGCGACAAAAAATAATCAATGGAAAAATCTCCAAAAGCCCATTGTTTATTAGATAATTGATGAAGACCGTGTAATTTTCGGAGAAAATTCCGAACGACTGTAAGGCAGGGATAAGGAACAAGGATCCACGTTAAAAATGAATTGGTGGCCCTGAAAAGGGCCGATTGAAGTTCGTTCATCCGGAGAAGGTGTGACAGAGGCAGGCATTTCCTACAGCAGGTTTGCTATGTGTCCTCCACCTGCATGAAGGCAGAGCCTGGCCCTCTTGAGGAGATTCCTCCTCATGCCTTCCTGCTCATCAGGGGTGATGGCTGCAACTGTACGCGTATAACTGTGCGCGTATATCCGGGCCTCCAGAGTCCCCCACAAGTAAAAATCTAGCGGAGAGAGATCTGGAGAACGCGGAGGCCACGCAAGTGGTGGTTACCGACGTCCACCCCTGTCCCGGTCGCTCCTGTTCCCAATCCAGCGATCTGGGAACCACTCGTCCAATTGGTCGACCACGGCCACAGACGTATGGGCTGGAGCTCCGTCGTGCTGGAACCACACAGCATTGTCGGCAGGACCGTCCACGACAACAGTTATTAGGCGATCTCGGAGAAATCCCAGATAATTGCCACCCTGAAACATAAACAAATAAAATTTAGTTATAAAAAAAAATCCTTATTGTAACTGAATAAAGAATACTTACGTCGAGACGTCCTGGAAGGTGGTGAATGTGAACTTCGTCACCAATGATTCCTCCCCAGATATTCATGGTGTCCCAACGAAACTGGAAATTCGTTTCTTTCGTAAGACGGGAATTTTCAAAAGCCTAATGATGCTCATTGTGCTGGTTGATAATCCCCTTTCTTAAGAAAAGCTTCTCGTCTGTCCAGCATACGTTGCCCATGAATTCTTGATCGCGACTTTTGTCAAGGAGCCATTGGCAGAAGTTCACTCGCTTCGGCAGATCTTCTGGCATAAGCTCCTGCACCGGGGTAAGTTTCCAGGGGTGTAAACCCTCGAGCCTCATCACCCGGTGCACTGTCGAAGTGGAAGCGCCGACAGATGACGCGATGCCCCGGACGGACACCTCCGGAGACTCCTCGACTCTCTGGAGAATCGCCTCTTCCACATGTACGCCATCCGCACGTCTTGGACGCCCTTCGCCGTGCCTTGGGAGGACGTTACCCTCCCTCAGCCGTGGAAAAGCATTTCGAAAACTTCGCGGATCGGGAACCACTCGGTTGGGAAACTGCTCCGCATAAATCCGGAAGGTTTCCGCACCATTTCCACCCGCTAAATCATAAACGGCCACCATATCCGCGTATTCCGTTGGAGTAAAACGCACCATTGTCACAATGTTGATAACTTCACGGTCACACAACGAATGACTACGTCGACGACGGATATCGTGGAAATCCGTTAAACAAAAGACTCGCGGGCGCGATCGAATGATGTTGAAAAAAGTACAGAGAAACATTGGTGTAAAAAGAGATGGAAGAAAAAAAAACGATCGCTGAGTTCCCTGAAAAAGCATCCTTTTTAAAAAAAACAGGATTTTTCCATTGATTATTTTTTGTCGCAAGTCGAATTTGCAACAAAAAACATCTGATGGAAAAATGCCGTACGGCCCATCGTTTTTTTTATAACATTTAAAAAGGATCAAACTGTTTGTTGCTGATATTAAATAAACAATGGGACTTAGGTGATTTTTCCATAGGATTATTTTGTTGCAAATTCAATTTGCAACAAATAATAATCAATGGAAAAATCCCAAAAACCCAATTGTTTAAAGGATAACTGCAAAAACAGTCGCGCCACTGGGAATTTTCGTGGTAAAGGACTTTTTTGGTCAGACTCACCCCCTGTACATGCCGGTTAACTATTGGCACGTACTTCTGGGACACCCTGTATATACGCATTAACGGTTGAATAAGTATATGTAACAGGGATCATATCTAGTCTCAAATTTATGGTGTTAGCTTGTATATAATAGTCATGAATAAATTGATGGGAATTTTCATTTTTTGTCGGCATGTGATACAAATAACGATTAATATTGTTCATCGGCATCAAGACTCCATAGGGAACATTTTATTGCTTCAGGCATTCTTATCTTGTAATGTTTCTTGTCACCATCTTCATTGATGTAACTTTACTGATCACGAGTAATGGAATGGGAATTGTTACTACTTCTTATGTGGGGACAACACCATAATGCAAATGTGGTGATTTTGATCATTTAAACACTTTTGTGCAGGATTTCAAACGCCTCTCAGGACTAGCTCTTCAGTTATATAAATCTTTCTGAATCATCTGGGAAGATCTGAATGGAAAAAAGTTCTATTTTAACTAAGGAGAATATAGTTCAGGTAAATATTGGGGAATATATTGTGACGAGGCAGAATTTTGCACCACCACCCCCCCCC
>NW_011888062.1:16979-22451 GCF_000806365.1 Fopius arisanus | reverse complement strand
AAAAATAAAAGAAAGTAAAAGAGAAAGTGTACAGTGCATGGAATCGGTTTTGATCTTTTGTCGGACCCGCTGCCCCTCACATGAATGTACGAATCGTTGGAAAAGGGAATGTAATGCAGTCGTAACGGGAGGTTACTGATATTAGCTAGAATAATGTACTATAATAATGAGTGATTAGCCTTCCTTCCAGCTCTTCACTCCCGGAGTCAGCGGTAAAATCATGGAAAAAATTAAGGTTTGGTATCGTTCAATTATATATAAATTCAACCAGTTTACAATCTAGTCGATTAACGTTTTCTATTTCGAGTGTAGAATTGAAATCAACTATGTACAGCAAGCAACATAGACACGTAGCCACCACATGTTTTTAAGAGCTGTGGATTAGAGTGACATTCATAATTATAAAGAGATTATAAAGTACTCTACAAGTGAATAAAATTCCAAATTTCATTCGTTTACCTTTGCATATGTATTTAGAGTTACAGGTAGAAATTTTCCCGCAGTAATTCCAAGAGGCTTCTGTGACCGAAGACAGATCATACAAAGTGAAATTGCTTTATTAGGTGGAAGATCAATCCAATTGCAATTGTAAGCTGCATTGAGAAGATCGGCACTCTCCATATCGATACCAGCTGGTGAACATAATCTGTACTGAAATTTCATATGGTCATACTTACTTTTGCTGAAAGAGTTTCACTGGCCCAGCAATATAGAAAAGTAAGAAACATCAGGTAACTGGTGTAACATGCGAAAAATACCAATTTCAGCATCATTTCATCCTTATTGCCACTCCGACCTGTCACTGTCATTGCCATGAATGCTTGTGAACAAAACACTAGGGTAAAGTAGAGTATGAGTCCTAATATGAAGCCATTGAATAAATTGTCTATGTTCTCTACAAATCTAAAAAGACGAATTATTAAAATTCTTTGGTATTTTTTTCAATGAATTCCATAATTCATGTGACGTGAATGTATTCATCCCATAGATACTTGATTATTCGAAGATGATGAGTCACCGATGATTTCAAGAACTGATTGAAATTTTCCGATGTATTTTCACCGATTTTTTCGATTCTACTGGACAGAATCTCCAATTGACCACAAGCATGGAAAACAAATGCAGCATACAAAACATCGGGAATGATCGCCGTAATGCATGCAACTATACCTTCCAGTTGCTCAATAAATACCAAAACCTCGTACCGAGGGGATGGCTGAGTATCAAATGGATATACACTGGAAAATACTAAGGGTCTTCCAGGAATTGTATCTGTAAGATTTGTTAGAACTCGCACAACAAAATTGAAGTACACCGTAGAATTATGAGCTAATGACAAAGTAACTGCAATCACGAAAGCAGAAATGGAAATGAGTTTTATTAGTTTCCATCGTTTAACCAACATGTTTTGTTCTTTTCGAGTCATACGAGCCTTCCAATCTTCTTCAATCTTCTTGAAGAATATTCTCAAAGCTTCACTCAGGAAATAATTGAAAATCATCACGAAATTAATACAATCAGCTACATTCAACTGAGTTTTAATGAACAATCAAAATATGGACTCACCTTCTCGTTTGAACAATAAGAAAAATGTTTTGATAATTGATAGGTAAAATGTCAGTGATACCATAAGGTTGCCAATAACAAGTTCCATGTCTTTACGGATTCTATACAGAGCCCACATCTCCGGAATTATTACACAAATACACAAACAACAATTAATGAAGCAGATTGGAATGTGTGAACATCTTTTTCGGAATAATGAACTGTTTGGATATATCCATAGACCGAAGATAGATAGATATGAGCGTATCAATGATACTGCCTCGTCATAAGTTTGTTCTTTGAGGCGAGCCATCGTAAAACTGATCGTAAGGCAAAACAATATCATAACGTGAGCTTTTTCAATTTATTCAAGTGCTTAACGGCTGAGAGGGGAGCGAACTTCCAACTATGCTTAATTTTTTGTTGCAGTTTATGAACTCTACTCGGGAGGTATAGATATTATTCACTAATTCATGCAAATGCACCTGCATCGAGACCTTTGATCATGAAACATTCGTAAATTGATGCCTGGCTCCATTGTCTCTTGTTGGTGAATTATAGACAATTCAACCCAATATTTTTTTCCTGCCTTTTCTTTTTCCGGACGGTAAACGCGAACAATAGTAATATAATATGTATTAATAATGCTAATCATTTTCGGCGACATTATTTTATAGATCAAACCTTGACGATCGTTGAGAAGGTATTCTATCCGGCAGGATGCAAAAAACTATGATATTGTTCAAATCGATCGGTGGCCTCCTACTACAACATCGATTTGGTTCAAACTTTGAGAAGATGGAAAATAAAATTGTGTAGAATGAATACATAGACAAGCAAACAGTGGCATAGTCTTAGATCGAGGGTTGGACACAATCGCGGCGGATCCAGTGAAGAATTGTGCTCTTACGGGCTGCTAGCTGCTGGGTAAGAGTTTGTGGCACACGGGGCGTTCCCCTGAACCCGTAACGTTCCTGGGGGTTTAACGATCAATATATGAGGGTAAAACATAGACACCTAAACTATGAATGATTTCCAAAATAGCTAATTTTTTGTCAGGGACAAAACAACCCTCTGTATCCTCGATTATTTTCAGAGTCAAGAGTTGACTTTGGACGAGAAGAAGGTCTGCTCTGCACTGGGGACTTTTTTCAGAATTTATAGTTGGCTTGCAGGGGTTGCATACGTACTCTGAACTCCGTCTTTATTATAACTATTTTTTTTTATATTATTTAATGTTATTATTACTGATTTACTGTTTCCAGAGTTGAGAGTTGACATCAGAGGGCATCTGGGCACTACTTTAAACTCGCAACTATTTTCAGAGCTAAAAGTTGATTTTGAGATTGAGATGTTTATCAGCTTTCATTTAGGTGGAAGATTGGTCATCTCAGTCTTGACGGCTCCTGGACCGTCACCTGTTGTCTGCGGCAAAAGCAGTATTAATGAGGATCTTGGACTTTTACCGCTTGGCCAAAGTAAAAATTTCTCATTTCTAGTTCTTTTGCCAGAACATTTTTGTCCAAGAATTCCTGAACTCCCCTATCGTTTCCTTCGAACAGTTGCTGAGAGAATTGATCAGATTTTTTCTAGTCGGTTGTAGGACGGGTTTCACTTTTATCGGCCTCAATCTCAAACGTCAGATCTTGAAGTTTGTCGCTCGTTTGCTTTCCAGTTTCTTTACTTGAGTCGTCAACATTTGACTGGTTATTGAGTCGAAGTTGGCAGCAATATTGGTGCTGACTCGGCGATAGTATAATAATGGAGTCATTACGGTTAATCACGTAAGCTACTGTAATGGAACTCTCAATGAGGTTTCAATAAGTGGATGGATCACTTGCACATAATTAATAAAAATTGATAACTCTTGTAACATTTAAGATAAAATGGTTGATATCTATTGACGTTTTCGACTTTATCTTTGAGCGACGAAATAAAGATTTTTGTATACGGCATCCCTTCCGTTAAATTATATCACACATCCGCCTAATTACGACGAAAAGAGGTAGATCAGATTTAGTATTCATCGAAATGTAGAAAAATCATTATCTTTAATGAATTTGTTTATTTAATGGTTGGCAATCAAAATTATTACACCGCCTTTTGAAATCGCGAAATTACATCCGAAATAATCGATATATTTCCTAATATTTCATGAAGGACATAGAAAGAGCAGGGTCCCACTAGATAGTGTGATATCGTGTTATACTCATGTTTGGGTTATTCGTCATTCAAGCAGTCGACAGTGTTTGTTTTCATTTTTCGATCGTAGCGTAAATCTTAATTGATTGATTCCTATTTTGATTTTGATGTTTGCAAGGTTCATGTAGTTTGCGTATATATACAGGGTGTCCCAGAATTACGTGCCGAAAATGAACCGGCATGTACAGGGGGTGAGTCTGAACCAAAAAGTCGTTTACCACTTTTGAATCGGAAGCACCCCTCCGGAGATACTGGGGTAAACAGGACAGCCAATGCAGCTGCCCCGTTAAGCGGCAATACGTCGGTGTGGCTGTCGCGCTCGAGTGTGAGTGATTCCCCTTCGAGCCAGAAGGAGGCGGGATCAAGTTCCACGTTCACCCGTGAGCGTCAGAGAGAAGGCATGGTATTCTCTCTCACTCTCTCGCATCACTCCGCGGCAATGTTTTTGCTGTTATCTCTTAAACAATTGGGTTCTTGGGATTTTTCCATTGATTATTATTAATTGCAAATTGAATTTGCAACAAAATGATCTCATGGAAAAATCCCATAAGTCTAATGGTTTATTTAATATCAGCAACGAACAGTTTGATCGTTTTTCAATGTTATAAAAAAAAACGATGGGCCATACGGCATTTTTCCATCAGATATTTTTTGTTGCAAATTCGATTTGCGACAAAAAATAATCAATGGAGATATCTCCGAAAGCCCGTTGTCTATTAGATAATTGATGAAGAGGGCGTTTATAACTAAAAATCTAAAAATCACAGCGATCGCTCTGTCCATTTTTGAGACAATTGTTGAATTATTAATTATCTCGTCAACCATGAGAACTAGCAAAATTTATCGGAGAATCTTTTTTGTTGTTAATGAGATTTAACAAAAAAAAGTTGTCCTTATAAAATTTTGTCAAAGTCTCGGTTGATGAGATAGTTAATAATTAAATATTATCCGATAAATGGCAAGGGGATTGGCCACGTTTTTCCCGAAAATTCCCAGTGGCGAGACTGTTTTTGCAGTTATCTTTAAAACAATTGGGTTTTTGGGATTTTCCATTGATTATTATTTGTTGCAAATTGAATTTGCCTTTAAAATACTCTCATGGAAAAATCCCATAAGCCCAATGGTTTATTTAATATCAGCAACAAACAGTTTGATCGTTTTTAAATGTTATAAAAAAAACGATGGGCCGTACGGCATTTTTCCATCAGATATTGTTTGATGAGGGACGTTGATTTTGCGTGGTCGTGCGTCGGAAAATGAAAGTATGGGTTGCGAATAAAGTTAAATGTCGTTGAAAGCAGAATTATAAAACACTTCGCGTTTAATAGTCACTTGTCGAACATATACAAATATGTACAGACGTTTGTTGAGTAATTAACGGTTGATTAACAGGTTCAAACGAATTAAACAATACTTAGAATCGTTGAATTAATGAATAAATAAATCGTTGAATTGATCAGTGTGCGGTGCGTGTGTCGTTGATGTGCCATAAGGCTACAATTCTAGATTAATCCGCTATTTTCCTTGGATTTAATAAAGGCCGTGGCTATTCGCACTCCTGCGGGAATCCCGACGGTACACTCCGTGCACTCCATACACTCCAGGCGTTTTTAGGCGTGATTCACGCAGGCACGGTAGTTCGATGGTATACAATATAGAACCTGCATAAAATCAAATGTAGTTTGCGGGATTCAAGCAGGATGGTTTGAATGGGGCGGGAATCAC
>NW_011888062.1:3211-9259 GCF_000806365.1 Fopius arisanus | reverse complement strand
AAATTCCCATTAGTTTATTGGTAATTGTTTAAACAGTTTCATTGTAATATTACACCACTTACTGAACTACTTTCTTTGCTTTTCCTCTGCTGGAGAATACACCAGATTGTTCACAATGCCACTTAATGTAATATATTCCAAGATTATCGTTCAAATTTCTAGTCATTGATTTTTTAGCACTTTCAATACTTCTACTACTACGAATTGAAAACTTAAATCCAGTCTTTTGGTACTCATGGCGGAAATTATTCCAGTCAGACACTGAATGTAATTTTACATCAGCAAGTAATAGTGTGGGTGATTGTCCACTTATTAATCCGTGTTCAGCCATCTAGAAAGAGAAATTACCTCAACAAGAAACGAATGTATTAATGAAGGAATCTTGACGGTAAAAGGTGTAGTAGCGACGTATTTCACGCAGTGACAACATGGACACGTAGTTACACCAAGCGTAGCAGTGGCGCTTCTATAACCGTTGAAGATTTCTTGTGTTCTGAACTGTCAAGGATTACCGATCATATCAATGTGCACTGTACTCAGCTATTATTTTATCTGCTATTATTTATTATTATTTTATTTTATACTTATAAGAGCTGCAATATTATTCTTCTTCAGATGAATGGTGAGGAAGAAAAAATTGATTTGAATACGGTAAAAAATCGTACATTTTCTACATGGACGTTGGCAAGACAGTTTGTTGATCAATTGCAACGTCAACAGAAATAAGTTTACACCACAAGCAAAAGTAAATATATCTCAGCGTTGAAGAAACCAACCTACAACCCTGAAGTGAGATATTTTATGTGTTTGCTTACTTGCAAATTTACTGGAGAACACAAGAGCATGTCAACTGGTGTGCGTTCTGTCAGGTAAAAGCTGTATTCCAGTTGATGATCATTTCAACTACTTAACCTTCATGAAAAAATGACTAATTTCATTCCTCAGAACCTACAAATGCAATCGTAAAGCGTTCATCAAATTTCATGTTACACAGGATGGTCAACAGCTTGAAATTATTGATTGCGATCTCAAACATGAAAGACATGCCGGCTCTGAAGTGAGTATCATCTTAGCCTCGTTCCTGTCAGCTTATTTAGGTGTATATTTCAAACGATTTTGTTCTATTTCGAATATTGACGTATTTTTTCAGGTTGTAATGTCAGGATACCAGTTCTACTTTGAACAAAAGATACTGTTTCAAATGGTTGAACCCGGATCAAGTAAATTAAATAAACGCGGGAACCGACGCTATTACTGCCTTTGTGGGCCTCTACAGACAGCCCTATCTGTTATTATTGAAAAATTAAAACCACATTCTCGGAGAATTCAATTTGCATACGTCATCTTCTGGCCGTTTTACAATGCAAAATAGGAACTTAGAATAAGATTGTGCGAAAGCAGAAATGCAAAAATTTCTTTTTCATATAGTTAGCCTCTTAATTTCCACATATGCTAACTGTTGACTATTACTCCATAGGCAACGTACAAATTTCTACCCGATATCAGACGACAAACTTTACGTGCTACAAACAAGGATAAAGTTCTTGAATGGATATCATTAGGAGCCAATAAGACATACATACAAGAGAAGCTTTGTACTAATGGACAATTCATTGCAAAAAAAGATTTACATAATCTTGAGGTCCACGCTAACATCTTGGAGAGTGATGATCTGGAAATTGCAACGAACTTGCTACAAAATACATACAGTAATTCAGTTTTGTTTCCACCGCCATTGTCCTTTACTCGTATCCAATATAAACGTGAGTTATTTCGTAGATGCAGACGTTCATGTACGTACCGTCGACGGTCACTTCAAGGCATTGTATTTTTCTACTCCGGAAATGAGACGACAGATGAGTGCTACGCCACAAGTACTTTTCACAGATGGTACATACAAACTGATGAAGCGCAATTTTGTCCTGCAATTGCTTCTAGTTGAAGACGCGCACGGAGCCAGCCGAATAGTTGGCGTAGGATTATTACCGCAAGAGGATACAGACACGGTGAAATGGTTTTTTGAACAATTTAAAGAAGAAAACGAGGAAGCTTGTTCGCGGATTCATTGCATTATGACTGACAAAGATCTGCTCGCACGGGATGTGTTAAGGGATGTGTTCTCTGATAACGTTCATTTATATTTGTGTTTGTTTCATACGATCAGGACCTTCGAACGAGAAGTCTCCAAGAAGTTGATGAATATCACAAAGGGGACAAAAAAATATGCTATGGAACTACTGAAGGGAATGGCTAAATTATCGTCAGAGCATCAATATAAAGAAATATATACCAAATTTTGCAATACCGTTCCAGCAGTCATACTGAGATACTTTAATGAGAATTGGCATTATAATCGACATGAATGGACTAAACACAACATGGTCGATGGAAATCTTAGAAATTTAACAAACAATCGTTTGGAGTCAATTAATCAAAAAATAAAGAGAGATGTAAAGTTGCGCTGTAAGTTGGCAGTATTAATCAAATCATTCTTTCGGTGGTACCTGTGTCGAAATACGGAGCTGGAATTTAGAGAAGTGCAAAGCACTTTACGCGAAAACATTGTTGAATCTGAAGCAGACGATGTCCTGGTCCAATACTCCAATTTGGTGACTCAATTCGCATTCGATTTCATTAAGGAACAATATGAGTTTAGAGATCTGGTCACAATCAGACATGTAAATAATGATGAAGAGAAATGTTTAATACGCTCAGATGGAGTTATGTTCGCTACCACTCCACTAATCTGTGAATGCAGTGTTTTCGCTCAATGTTATTACCTTGTCGGCATATTTTTTAAGCTCGTGAAAAATTCAATTTGCCACTTTATAGCACAGAACTTTGCGCAAATAGATGGAAAAAACCATTGATCGCAAAAAAAGATTATGACCAAGAAAATAGAGCTTCTAATGGTCCAATTCAAACCTTCCCAACCTGCCCAACCTTCAAAATTGAAGATCACTCAAGACAAATCAATAAAACCTAAAACTGTTTTCGAAAAAAGAAAACTTCTGAAACCACTCTTGGATGATACTTTGCACGTCGTTAGCATGTCATGTGGCGCTACGTTTGATTATCTCGTCGTTATTATCAAAACACTAAGCGACTTATTAAGAAGGGGTATAAAGGTTGTCCTGCGGGCAGACGATAACAACATGAAAGAGGATGCACTATATGAAGAAAAGTCTGTAGATAAAATTGATAAGGATTATCTGACCAATATTATCCTTCCATCGCCAATCATGTTGAGGGATCGTCCAAGTCAATGTGATGCTACATTCATCAAGATGTCCAAACCAAAACGGAAGTGACAAAGATCCGTGATTTAGTCATTTAATTTGTTTTTTCATCAATTATTTTCTCATTAAAGATCATATATAGTAATACGAGCAATTGAAATGTGTCAAGACTAGATGGTAATAGTAAATAATGTAACAGCAGGTGAGTCCATGTAGAAAATATTAAGAATCAAAATGAGAGTATCCCAGGAACCATAGTTTATTTATTTTGGAAGCGTTATATATGTACTCTTTAAATAGAGATAATCAAGATGTCAACTTATTTCCAAGATAAAATGCTCATCGCAGTTATTTTTTAAAGTTGAAACATTATTCTTAACTGAAGTAAAAAACGTGAGTCATGAGGTATCAAAACAGTAAACATCAGAGGAATGGAATGTCATATTGTTTTCTTGATTTCGCCAAGGAAAATTCAATCAGGACACATAGAACGAAATAATTTAG
This sequence comes from Fopius arisanus, assembly GCF_000806365.1. Taxonomy (NCBI): domain Eukaryota; kingdom Metazoa; phylum Arthropoda; class Insecta; order Hymenoptera; family Braconidae; genus Fopius; species Fopius arisanus. The sequence continues at coordinate 5,516 of NW_011888062.1, read as the reverse complement.
AAATGGAGTCACTGACTTATAACATTATTATTATTATATGGTTAACTCCAAGACTCTTTTCTGTGAAGATTTTGGTGACAGTTCATGATAAAATCAATTCTACTAATTGTCTGATTCCATTATAACACTTATTTCATTATAATTATTATGATATGGCTATGCAATAGTAGACAGAGCTTGTGAAACTAGCCAACATGCCCTGAAACATTCGTCTTCATCCATCTAACGGCGCACAAACTCTTTTCAAATAAACTCAATTTGAAATATCTTCGTACTGCGAAGATATGACGACAGGGAAGAAGCATAGTTTTATTCTGGATACAATGACAGAAAGATGGCGTTACGTTGAGTAGCACTCCACATGATTTAATTGTGCATAATTGTTTACGATAATTAACGCTTCTCAATGTTATCAACTCACTGCGCTCCAATTCTACTTGTATTTCAGAAAATGCATAATCAGTGAGTATAGAAGCATAAGCACTTGCATAATCATTCTCTGGGGTCATGATTGTTTTTTTTTCTTAATGTTTTTTGAGATTTTTTAAAAGATAGTTCATTGTTACGAAGAGAAAACCATTGGAAAAATGAGTGGATAAAGTTGACCATTTTATTCTTTTTTCCAACTTCAGCTTTGATTTTCGAGTTAATTGACTCGACGCGGTTATTAGTTGTGTTCCCCAAGTTGCCATCGATCATACTATACTTGGTCCATTCACGTCTACTACCATGCCAATTCTGATTGAAGTAATTAACGACTACTTTTGGAGATGATGTCTTGAATTGTTCATATATCTTATCGTATTGCACTTCAGTAGTTGCTTTAGCAAGTTGATCTAATAATAATAAAGATGATCGTCGTTCTTCAGAAGACATCTTCATTTGTGCCGATGTTCGATTGAAAATTCTTAGAGTATGAAATAAACATAAGTACATCGCTGCATTGCTCACACTTCGTTGAAACTCTCGACGTTCTTTCATATTCTTATCCGTTATAATGCTGCGGATCCTCGAACATGCTTCTTTATTATCCTTCTTGAACATTTGAAAAAACCATTTCAAAGTGTCTTTGTCTTCTACAGCCAATAACCCAGCTCCCACAACCCTGCTTGCACGTTCATTATCTTCAACAAGAAGTAACATTAAAGTTAAATTTCTTCTGAGGAGTTGATAAGTGCCATCGCAAAAAATAATTTCAGGAGCATCAGCCATCGTATTCCTCATATTTTCGGTTGAGAAGTACATGCCTTGGAAATGATTGTCAACCGTACGAATGGACACATCCGCATCTAAAACAATATTGAAATCAATAGCTGCTCGGTAAAGGCATAATCTATAGACGAAAATTCATGATTATTACCATACGTGTTCTGAAGCAGATTAACTGCTGCATTCAACTCATCATCATCATCAGGTGAATGCGAGCGCTGGATAATGTTCTGTAGATCTTTCCGAGCAATGAACTTGCCATTGCTGCCACGAGCAAATTTCGCCTGGATATTGGGTATGCTGACACCTCCTTCCTTCAACTCAAAAACTCTTTTTTTCTCATCTTCATTGAGATTTCTTTGCTCAGGAATATATTGATAAAGCTCCTAATAATACGTATTGGAAACGAAAATGAAAAAAAAATTTGCATTATGTTGCAAAGATGATACTCACTTCAGACCCGTCATGTCCTTCATGTTTAAGGTTACAATCAAGTATTTTAAGCTTTTGACCATCTCTCGTAATGTGGAGTTGAATGAAGGCTTTACAATTACATTTATAACTCCTGATGAAAACAATTGGTTAGTTTTCAAGGCATGCTGAATATATTATATATAATTCAACGGGAATATGGTTTTTACCTAGAAGTACGTAAACTCGTTGATGTACTCCTGTGTTTTCCAGCGAATTTGCAAGCAAGCAGGCACAAACTATATTTCACTTTAGGATTGCCGTTTATTTTGTTGGACGTCGAGATGTATTTACTATTGGATATCGTATAAATTTGTTTCTGTTGGTCTTGCAATTGATCAACAAACTGTCTTGCCAACGTCCATGTAGAAAATGTACGATTTTTTACCGTATTCAAATCAATTTTTTCGTCCTCACCATTCATCTGAAGAAGAATAATATTGCAGCTCTTATAAGTATAAAATAAAATAATAATAAATAATAGCAGATAAAATAATAGCTGAGTACAGTGCACATTGATATGATCGGTAATCCTTGACAGTTCAGAACACAAGAAATCTTCAACGGTTATAGAAGCGCCACTGCTACGCTTGGTGTAACTACGTGTCCATGTTGTCACTGCGTG
>NW_011888062.1:0-1866 GCF_000806365.1 Fopius arisanus | reverse complement strand
GTTATAATAAACAGTAATTTCCGGGACAACCGAACTCAATCTTGAATAATTAGACAATTGAATTTAGAGGCTCACCGTTGGGGGGAAATATTATTACAGGGGTTTAGGTAGTACTTGTTGGGGTAGGAAAGGTAAGAAAGGGTACTCACGGGGATGGTGACGATGCTAATCCTCGCAGGAAAAATCCTCCACTCGAAATCGTCCACGCAGGGCTATCTCTCTCCTCCTAGTCCTCACTCCTGGGTCACAGTTCCTCACAATTTCTCCACAAATCCTCCTCTCACTTTCTCCACAATGCCTTCTCCGAATCTCTCTTCAAACAAACTCTTCCACAAATCTCTCTCCACAAAACTCTCTCCACAATATCCTCAACAATCTCCTTAAACAATAGCCTCAACAATCTCCTTAATCAAATCTCCTTATGAAACACGGTTACACACGGGGCAGCTGTATTACGAGTGATGGCGTCGCATCACTCGTGCTCGTTCTTCCCCGATTATCGCCGATAATCGGGGTCAATCGGGGACACTCGTCATCGGGTGTCCTCGTCCCCATTATGATTCATGCCCGATTAGCCGATATTCCTTTTCACTCTTCCGGGTCACGTGGGCTGTGACGTAGAGATGGTGGGTTTCTTTCCTTCGTGGCGATATTCTCCGCGTGAGCGTAGGGCTGGGGTACCGCGGGGCAAGGGGAAGGAATCTCTCGGGAGTGGGGTGGCCAACGGTGGTAGGGTTGTATAGTTTCCTTAAACTAACAGTTTCCTTAAACTAACTTAACGTAATTTCTAACCTACTTATAGGTAACGAAAACAAGTCATCATTAGGGGGCAGGGGAGGGCTAGAAAACGTGCCTCGTCTCAGTGTTCATCTTTGCGTACAAGAAAAAAACTACATACAACTCAAATGTCAACTGAAAGCCCTTCAGCACGGAATATTGTCACTTTGGAAGCGTCAAATTATGATGAATTGACCAAAATAATCATGCCTACCCATGCCAGAACACGAGGTCGTCCGAAAGGAAAGAAAAACACTGCAATTGGCGTCCCCATTTCGACAGGTCCAACGAAATTCCAGAGTCGAAGTGAGAATCAAAAGAAAAGGATGTTAATGGGTTGGGTGATGCCCCAAAGATATGTGCAGTCTGCATTAATGGGTGAGTACGATATTATGGAGAAAGATGTCCAACCACTGACGCTCGAAGATTTATCTGATGCTAATGCATGGGATCATTTGATGCATTTGATCAATGAAAAGAAAAACAAAAATATTGCAACATGTAAAATTTGCGATACTCCATTGGGCATCGATAAACAACATTGCACCAGCTGTAAAATGGGGTATCATAATGGGTGTATTCAGAGAAAAATGAAAACCAGTGGATTTTGTTATCATTGTCAACAATAATATTTATATTGTGAGAAATAAATGAGTAATGAGTAAAATGTAAATTTTGTTTTAAACTGGAACAAGAATAATGAAAAACTAAAAGTAAGAATCATAATATTAATAAAATATATAAATCAGGCTGGTGTTGGACTTTTGCAGCATTGGTCACAAAACCACTGCTTTCTTGGCTTGCGTCGAATCTGAAGGCAAGGGTAGTGCCATTTTGCCAGGCATCTACCACATTGTAGTAAGAGACTTTTTCTGTCTTGAAGATATAATCGACACATCGGGCATCGTTCCAACTGCTTTGTCCTTTTTTCTCGAGCCAATTCTTGCAGCTTTTTAAAAGTGTTTCCTTTGCACACCTTTTTTAAAAGCAGCAGTTGATTTTTGTCCATGAAGACGAGAAGGTCGGGGAGGGATTCTGGAGAGAGTTTCTCTATATGTTGGTTTGTGATGTATGCCTGCTCATGAGAAT
>NW_011888061.1:54925-56048 GCF_000806365.1 Fopius arisanus | reverse complement strand
GGATATACCTGCACGTGCACGTCCTTTTCCTGGAAAAAAGGGGAGAGGGAGCATGGGAAATTCCCCAATACTGGCCACTTACTACTTACATTTTTTTAGACATCATTAGACATGCCCAAAATACCCCGCTTCCAACCAAGATCCACCCCTCTTTCCATGACCCGCACACTGAGCGAACCAGGACCGTTACCTTTCTCCGAAGTCTGATTTTCCCTTTCAGTTCCCTTTTGGAAAAATGCTTTTTTTGAGTTTACGATGGTCCATATAGATATATAGAAGCAATCGAAATTAGTGAAGAATAGAATAATAGAAGCAATCGAAATTAGTTAAGTTAGTTTTAGTGATTTTCCGGCTTGGTAATTCCGGCTAAAAATTACCTGGCGCCCATTTGATTTAATTTTAACTGGTTTGGTTAGGCTTTGGGGAAGTAGGGCGATGGTGACGGGCATTTTCAACCCCCATACGAAAATGTCACGTTACAACGTTTAGTCAGATCGCGAGCTGGGCGCGTCTCTCCCCCTTTCTGTCGCTAAAAAAAAACGATGTACGTCACACTTAAAACAACAATTACTTAGAAATTGAAGCCATAACTATGGAAATTTGAAACAAATACACGAATAAAAAGAGATGCCAAGCTCGTTGAATTTACCAGTCGGGAAAGCTGATGATGATAGGAGTGCGTAAATCGTTTTGAGTTCTTCTCTATGAATGTCTTGACTAAGACGAGTCCCATAATATCCTACAAAGGACACCGCAATCAAATCGAATGCTCGACTCAAGTCGAAAGGGCTAAAAAGGGCATTGTGAATCAAAAAATTATTCAGCAATATGGTACTCGTCTTAGTCAAGACATTCATAGAGAAGAACTCAAAACGATTTACGGACTCCTATCATCAGCACCTTTCCCCACTGGTAAATTGGCACGATTCCGATTACTTTGGCGCCACAGTCTGATGGTGGTTTCCCGTAGTATTTTGTCTCAGGAATTCCCGAAAAATAATTAAAAAAATCGATCTCCATCATTTATAGTCGTTTTCGATTTTTTAATGTAAAAATTTCAAATAATAACAACCTATATCCTACAACGATGGGACGTTGGGGATTGGCGGTGGAGGGCGGGGGA
>NW_011888061.1:45208-47040 GCF_000806365.1 Fopius arisanus | reverse complement strand
ATCTTTTACTTAATTCTAGCTTAGTCTATAAAAAGTGTATAAATTAGGGGGCTGGGGAGGGGCCAAAGCAAGTGCCTCGTCACAAAGTATCCACTAAATAAAAATATTATTTTGTGGCTACCAGGTCGATTAGAATCAATTTACAATAATAAATTAATTCTAATTCGCCCGAACCACTACATAATATGATATTATAGATTTAGATTTATTTAGTGACATATAAAATATAAACCATTTTTTTCGAAAAAAGAGGCCCATTTTGCCCCTTTTCCCCTTTCTATCTCGAAATACAGTGTAGAGGGAATTTTTTCATTATTTTTCTCGAACTCGCGAGACAAAATACTACGGGAAACCACCACCAGACTGTGGCGCCAAAGTCATCGGAATTGTGCCGGTAAATTTAATGAGCTTGGTGTCTTTCTTTATTTGTGTATTTTTTTCAAATTTCCATAGTTATGCCTTCAATTTTGAAGTAATTGTTGTTGTAAATTTTGTTACAATTTTTTTTTTCAAATGAACAACCACGGATATGTGCTTGGCGCATTTTTCTACAAAAACATTTTTTGTTTTTGTTTTTGGGGGGATTTCAAACATTTTTTCAAAATGGGCAAGAGATTTTACCATTCCACTACCCAAGCTAGTATCGAATGAGAGCATCTTACCATGCCTTAGATTTAAATAAAACACAAAATGCATCGACAATTTCCCATCAGTGAAATAAGTCTTCCGTACACTGGAGTTTAAATAAGTGAGTAATTTTATATGTCTCCACATAATTTCATTATTCTTTCTTCACTATCCTTCAATTATGCATTTGGAATAAGGATTAGTGAGTATATACGGTATGTATCTTTCAATTCGATGCATTGCTGTATAATATAAGTTATGATTCATGAGTGAGCGATAATAGTGTTCCAATTAACTACTTCAATTTCTAATTTATGTAAATAATGCATTAATTAGTTATTGTATTTATTTATTTTCCAGGTTTTCGATTAATATATCAAACTTAAGAGTAATTGATCATTTAATTTGCCGAGTTATTCGTTCTTTTGAAAATAAAAATTAGAACGAAAATTTTCCAAATTTCGTATTAAGCCTGTTTGAGGTTACGAATTGAATGCAATGCACAATAAAGGTCAGGTGATTTTATATTAAAAAAATCCGTTACCAGCGTGAATCTTTTCGATGGTGGGGGTAATTCCGAGAGGATTAGAGTTAATGAAAAAAGCATACGCGATTTAGGTGATGTAACTAAGTTTATTTTTTCGTTAAATTGCCGTCTTTTAATTTAATTATGAAAATTAATTTTGGAGGTAGTGGGAGGGGTAGTTGGGTCGTGTATAGATACTTGGGAGCGCTCGGCCTGCTGTTTGTTGTTTGGTTTGGAGGTTTAGAGGTTACGAAATATGGTGTAAGAGCATTTTTCCCGGGTCAACACCCGGGGAGAATCCTCGAACTATTCTGGCTGCCGCCTCTACCGTTCACGATTGTGCGCAAGCCAGGTTTTTCTGAAAAACCTGACGGAAAACCAGCCCCGAAGGAATTTCGTCAACTCCACGGACTTTCGGTGGCGGGTCTCACAATGCCGAGCCAGTATCAGCATGACACGGTAGAGTGGGCGAGGTTCGCCGACATATGAGTAAGTCTTGTAACGAGCATCGGGGATGCCCGTTAGGATCCCCAAGAAAATTGAGAGATCGGGAAAGAGAGTGAGAACAGTAGGCCGCAGGTTAGGTTTAGGGAAGTTAGGATTTCCCCCCTTCGGGGTGGTGCACGGAATTTAGGGTTAAGGTTAGGGTGAGTTTCAGGATCGGGTTAGGTCCGGCGAA
>NW_011888061.1:41776-43037 GCF_000806365.1 Fopius arisanus | reverse complement strand
AGGTTCAGGGAATTAAATGGAGGCCTTTGAGGTTGTGAGAAATTAAGACTTCAGTTACGATTAAATATTAAAAATTGTGAGACCAATCTTTTTGATGTTGGTGAGGCTAATTTTTCGATTTTTGGGAGGTTCAGAATTTTTTTGGTGAGGATTTCGTTGCGTATTTCTCAGTCCCGCGATAATATTATCGCGTGGGAATAGTATACGGATATTAATTTTGGCGTTGAGAGTCCTTACGTTTTCGCTATTTTTTTTTCTGCCATGCCTTTTTTTTGACCAGTTATAGGTAAATTAAAATTTTGGGATTTTGATAATTGGGAAGTTCGCGATCCCGTGATGACCTCATCACGTTGGAATTTTGTTTTTGGATTATTATCCTGCCACTATTGTTCTCGGGACAAAGGCAGTGTATGGGTAAGAGAGTGAGAGAGCTATTTTCCTTTTCGCGCGATTGTGGATTATCCGAACGTCAATAATGACATCATCGGTTCGGCATTTTCAAAATTTATTGTACTGCGAATTATCGGTTGCTATCGGGGACGCAGGTGTCCCGGATAACTCCGCGGCAGGAGGGGGGTAATTCCCCCGAGGTTAGCTGAGGGCTAATTTTAAAGAGACCCTTTGTCTCCTTTCGCTCAGTACAGTTCGAACCTTTAGAGCAGCTAGTTCAAAATTTAGTTGCGATTTATTAAAAGACTACTGAAGCTTTATTATTTCGGGTTTGAGTTTCGTGTAACGCTGGTGACAAGCGTGATTTGAAAACTTTTTTTTGCTATATAATTTTCGATATACCATCGTCCTTTTTTTCTTGAGGACTGAAAAAAAAAAAAAAAAAAAAAAAAAAAATTTTTTTTGTGAGTGTTTACGAAAATTTTACGTGGAGTTCCCGAAGCTGGCCTCCATCGACTACTATCGGCAAGTGGAATTTAAAAATTATATTATATTTTTTTTCTCTCGGGTTATCGGAGGCGTCCGATCTCCACCGTTTTTTTTGCTTTTTCTCGATTTATCATCGGCCCTTTTTCCGATTTATCATCGGCTATTTTCCGATTTCTCATCGGCTATTTTTAGAATTTTACCGGCTCAATTTCCGGGTTATTATCAACTATTTTCCGGCTTTCAACGGCTTATTTTCCGATTTATTATCGGCTATTTTCCGACTTACGTCGGTTTATTTTCCGATTAGCATCGGCCATTCGCCGATTTTTCCTTTTCTTTTTCTTTGCTTCTCGGCGACTTTCCGAAATTATATCGGCTACTT
>NW_011888061.1:35665-37052 GCF_000806365.1 Fopius arisanus | reverse complement strand
ACGGCGCACTCACCCATTATCCAATGCGGCGAAACATTTTTCAGCTGCGTTGGTCCCTCCATTCGAGGGTCCTTTCATGATTAATAGAAAGGTATCCCGAGTTCGGTATGAACTTGTGGATTTTTCCGGGAAAGCTCAGGGCGAGTCCGCCATACAGGACTTAAAGCCCTATCAACCTCCAGTACCGGCTCCGTAACCTTCGGGTACCGGCTTCCGCAATAGTCTTACGGCCCATAATCGCCCCGCTAAGCGGGAGTCGCCAATAAATTCCCCCTTTCTGGGTGGCCACCTGTCCGGACAAACTCTCCGGTTTTGCTTCTCTGTTACAGACCACCACCATCACAGAGACACCAGCTCCACGCGCCGAGAACGCCGCTCCAGCCGTGGACCTGACGGAGAGCACTCCGCCATCATCTCCCCCAGGGCAGGAGATTAAAGAAGAGCCCAGTCTCCTCACCAGCCAGCAGAGAGCTGCCCGCAACGCGGAGGTAGCTCTGGAGAGCATCCTCTTCCCGGAAGGAATTCCGGTAGAGTTGGAGGACATGGTTCTCCCTGACCACGACGACGACGGCGCCCAGGACCCGCCGCAGCGAGGACCCCTGTCTCCAGTCGTCGTGCTCGAGAGGCTGCCTCGACCAGAGGGACCGCAGTCCCAACCGGCCAGAGAGGCCCCCATTTACCTCCAGGACTACTGGGACCCTGTAAGACCCTGGCTCTCTGAGATACGAAGTATCGAGGAAAACATCCCGGCTTTGCCGCGGCCCTGCACACCTGCACGCTGACACCGGCTCACCACCTGTCAGCGGTCAGGTTCATCATCCCTCCCATTCCCTTGGAATTGGTGAGCGGCAGCGTCCCACTTGGAGAAAGTGAGGAAAAACTCCCGGAGGATACCTCCGTGGATCAACCTTCCGGACGGGTCCTGACCCCGCAGGCACATCCGACTGTGGAGATCGGATCCAGCTCCGCGAGCTCCAGTTCATCCAGCTCGTCGAGCTGCAGCAGTTGCAGCCGCTGCTCTTCGAAGTCCGGGAACTCCACCATCCGCAGTCCAGGACCAGCCGGAGACCCAGCCACCCCGCGACCAAGCGAGGGGGAGGGTCCGGACAGCACACCGGCACCCAGTATCCAGAGCGCGGCCACCGAGTTCATTGACCTCGGACCCCTCGAGGAACTCTCGCTGCCCAGCACAGTGCCCGCAGCAGAGTCACCGCCTCCAGCTCTCTCTCATCCCGAGAATGAGCTGGCCACACCACATCCGCCGCCCACGGATCCAAGGGCCGGCGAGAAAACGCCACCGCATCCGCTCCTCACAGTAGATGAGGATGGCGAGAAGCTCCCGGAGGTCACCCCTTTGGGTTCCGGACGTGCTTTTGCCGTCGTGGCC
>NW_011888061.1:32692-35358 GCF_000806365.1 Fopius arisanus | reverse complement strand
ACTCAGCCTGCCGGAGGAAGAACGGCCGGACCCTCCAGCAAGCCAGCTGAGACATCCACGGCGAAACCACCACCTGTTTCGACCACCTCCAGCGCTCGCCCTCGGCCGGTCCCGCGATCACCACCACGCCTCCATGATCGACGTGCTGAGAAGTATTGGGCTCCCTTTGAAAGGGCCCCCATCCGTTCGGCTGCTGCCGGACCGGCTTATCCGTTCCCCCGTGAGGAGGAACGTAGGCCTCGTCAGGAAGACGAACCTCCAGAAGATTCGGGGCTCCGTTTCTTCTGGCAACCGCCAGCGACAGCACCCACCAGCCGCAGAGCCGACTACGCGCCTGAGCAGTACGGGTATTACACCTCGGCGGCCGCTAGCGCACCGCCCCGACCAGCTCTTGGGCGCGGGGCGAACGCCCGTTTCGGACCTCCTCCACCAAGTCAGGCAACCCGCTGGTCCAGAGAGACCATCGAGGCTCTCCGAGGGATCCTGGACCAAGCCCAGCGCAGCCAGCAGCAGAGTCCGGAGCGCAGGTACCCTCCCCGATAAATCGGTGGCATCATCCCCGTTCAAACGGCGGCGCATCCCCGATGAATCGGTGGCAACTTCCCCGTGCAATCGGCGGCACATCGCCGTTGAGACGGAGGCAACATCCCTGAGAAATCAGTGGCACATCCCCGCAAGGAGGGTGCACATCCGGAGTGGAACACCCCGGCTATCCACTCGCCACCAAGGGTGGCGACTTAAACATTGTTTTTTTTTGGTGGAAATTCCACATTTTTCTCCTTTTTTTTTGTTTTTGCGTGCTTCCTTTGAGAGGATAGTTTTTTTTGATACCGTTCTCTTTTTTTTGATACGACCTGTTTTTTTTGTGTTTCGTTGTGTATTTTTATATACTTATATTTTTTTGATAGGGTGCCGATTATAATTATTGTAGTGGTGATAAGTCTCACACGTACCTGAAGGCACCCAACGTGGCGTAAGTTTTGTGATAATGCGGAAGAATCCGTCCGGGGAGATGACTCCCCACAAGCACCAAAATGTGCCATAAGCCCAAGGGGGCAATCAAGTTTTTTTTTTGTTTTATTATAAAATTAAGGTAGCCTTTCAGAGGCTGTTCCGGGTCAAACGACCCGGCAAATATAAAGATACGTTTGATCCACATTGTACCTTTATTCCGACCCTTACTTCAGGGTGTGGGTTCGAGTTTTTCCCCGACTTTACGTTGGTGGAGTTTAGGTGTGATGCAGATCTCCGGAACCGGGACATCACGAAGGCTGACCCGGATACGGACCATCAAAGGAGGGGGGTGTAACGAGCATCGGGGATGCCCGTTAGGATCCCCAAGAAAATTGAGAGATCGGGAAAGAGAGTGAGAACAGTAGGCCGCAGGTTAGGTTTAGGGAAGTTAGGATTTCCCCCCTTCAGGGTGGTGCACGGAATTTAGGGTTAAGGTTAGGGTGAGTTTCAGGATCGGGTTAGGTCCGACGAAAGACGCCGGCGCTCCAGGTGAAAGGGTTTAAGGGGCTGATTGGTACGGGTGGAAGGCCGTACGGGGTAAAAATATTAACAACCCCGACGGATTGCCAAAGACTGATTACGGGTGGAAGGTCGTACGGGGTAGATTCAGTCACTACCCTTACGAATTGCCAAGACTGAATACGGGTGGGAGGCCGCACGAGATAAAATCAGTCGTTATCTCGGCGGATTGCCAAAAATTAATTAGCGGTTAAGATTAGAAATATTATGTTAAAGTTAGAGATTAAGGTCTTTCAGTCCCGAGAATCCAGGGGAACCGATCCGGAGGAAATACGCATGGTGGAATTAATTCTAGTGATGGGGAATTAATTCAAATTTGAATTAATTCCCCCGCGAAGGGCTTGACCTAGAATAAGGTAGAGGGATCCACCAATCGACACCCGATCGATTGGTAGGCGTGATTAGGGGGTCAGCGCAACGCGACACTGACCTCCGAAAATCAGTTCCGCGTTGACTGTGAAACACCACGCACGTGAGTGAAAAAGAACCTAGTGAGAATTAACGAGTGCATCACCCAGGACTTCCGGAGATATTACCGCCCCAGAATGGTCCTGAAGAAAAGGAAAAGGACAGCGAGGAGGTCTACCGTGAGTTTTTACGGGTTATTTTGAGTATTTCCCCATTTTTGGCGGCTCCCCAATAATTAATTGGCGGTGGTGAATTTTTCCCAGCCATGGAAATGACGTCGGTTGTGTCCCCCAAGTTTTGAGTGGTTTTAGAGAGGTTTGTGGAGGGTTTTACCGAATAATTTCGGGTTACTCTATCCCCCAGTGCGATTGGGAGGCTATCAGTGTGATTTGTGGGGTTTTGGGGATAATTTTGAGGGGGTTTTAAGGGTGAAATTGTCCACGGCCAACGAACAAGGCCCGTGGTTTTCCCTCGTGGCGCAATCGAGGCCGCCACGAGTGGCTGTATGCAACAGGTGGGATATCGCGTGTTAGATTTCCTTGGGATTATTAATTGTTTTAAGGGGTTAATTATGGGCCCTTACGCCTGAATTTCTGTAGGATTGTGGGGGATGATGTCCCGGACCAGATGGTTCAGGGTGTTCCAGAATCCGCCGAGCGGATTCCGAGTTATGGATTTTTTTATAAAGTTAGATTTTCTTTTTGGGAATTTCTCCTCGCTGCTAA
>NW_011888061.1:19520-32417 GCF_000806365.1 Fopius arisanus | reverse complement strand
TGAAATTAATTAATTAATTTGGTAATTAATTTGGATACTAGTATGGGGCGTTTAGCGATATATTCGTAATTGCTAAATAATTTATGTTCGCGACGAGTTAAGAGGATAATTGAAATTATACTTGGGGATTTTGCTGAAGTTCTGGTATTGAGAAAAAGCTAGACATTGTTAAGAAAATTTGGAAGCAGATTAGCCTGATCAAATCGTTTATCATTTATTATTATTCTACCGAATTTTTACATGAATAGCGGAACACGTAAGGACAATGTTTTGTTGCATTAATTCCTTTCTCGCCTCCCGTTTTCTTTTCTGGATATCTTTCCCGATTTTGCCATGACCTTGTTCCCATCTACAATCCACCCCTCTCTCCACAACAGGCATACTGAGCGACCCGAGGACCGTCACCTTTCCCCAAAAGCCTAATTATCCTTTCCGTTCCCTTCAGGTTCCCTTTTTGGATTTTAGAGACTAAGTTTGAGTTCAGATTTTAGGATTTCGAGGTACGATTTTCGATACAATGAATTTCGAGGTTAGTTAAGTTTAGGATTAAGAACTTTTTCCGGTTTGGTAATTCCGGTTAAAAATTACCTGGCGCCCATAAGGTTAAATTTTAGCAGGTTTTGTTAGGCTCAGGGGAAGTAGGGCGAAGGTAATGGGCATTTCCCATTCACCGGGAAAATGTCACGTTACAGTCTAACCATTAACTTCCGCCGCGCTTACGGCGTCGTCATCGGTATCTTTCGGGGGACGTGTTTCTCAAAACTCTCGCGGAGGGATGTGGCCATCCCTCGCACGTTGTCCTCTGTCCTCTGGGGTGGCTCAACCCCAAAAAAGACACATATCACCTCCTCGAGGCACGTGCGCCGCAGGCATCTGGAGACCATTCTCACCCACCTAACGTCCACCCCAACTCGAGAGCTCGGTAATAGCGACCTCATCGCCAGCCAAAACCAGAGTTACTTCCCATGGAGGCGCCTTGCGTCCCGGCCCTTAGTCCACCCCAACACCATGAGTTTCTCCCTAGAGATGGATCTCTGTAGCCGCGGACGCTCGTCCGCAGCCTCAAAGTAATCCATTTCACGGATCGGGGACGCATAAGCGTCGCCGTCGCTCGCTATTCCAAGATTCCTTGGAACCACGGACCGCTCATGAACCCGGCAGGGATTTGTAACGAGATTTTTCTCGTTACTAGAGAAAACCCTAGAAAAGTCACTAGGCCAAAGGAACGACATCTAACGCCGGCTGAAATAGCCGAGCAAAAGATGAGTAGAACATCGGACGACCGCCAATCAGGCCGCTCCGAAGGTGAATTTGACCAATCACATAGTGGGAAGAAACGGTGAAGGGTGAGACCGTGTTTCGGAACACTATGATGACGCTGGCGATAGCTGTTTCGCTATTCGGAAATCCACTCAGCTGTCTTAGGGAGTCCAGGGCCAACGTACAGGCATCGCAACTGGGTGGTTCTGAACGGCGCCGTCGACTTAGACCAGGGCCCAACGGCTAGGTGAAAGGTCTAGCGCCCCCGGGATCCCGTCGAGTTAATTGGTGGCTGTGGGGTAACGGATGATCCACAGTCGCTGAGATCCCCAGACTAGGGGGAGAAGCCCCTAGGAGATTTCAGAACAGTTCGCGTTGAGTGCTGGTATCGAGCACATGTTTTAGGAGCTCGGGATCAGTTGGTGGCAATGATCCCTGCCGGGATTACAAGGGGTATGTGCTTCTAAGGAATCTTGGAATAGCGAGAGAAGGGGACGGTTATGCGTCCCCGATCAGTGAAATGGATTATTTTGAGGCTACGGACGAGAGTCTAAGGCTACAGAGATCCATCTCTAGGGCGAAACCCATGGTGTTGGGGTGGACTAAGTGCTGGGACGCAAGGCGTTTCCCGTAGTTCCAGTCGCACGCGCCTCCTTGGGAAGTGCATCTAGTTTTGACTCGCGATGAGATTGCTTTTATCGAGCTCTCGAGTTAGGGTGGACGTTACCTGCGTCGCATCTGCCTCGAGAAGTTCGGTGCCCTGCGGGGTGAGAAGGATTCGCAGGTAATCTGCGTCTTGTCTTGTGGAGCCACCCCAGAGGAGAGAGTACCACGTGTGAGGGATGGTCACATTCCTCCACGAGAGTTTGGAGAATACGTCCCCCGAAAGATATCGCTGACGACGCCGTAAGTGCGGCAGAAGTTAGTAATTGAAATTCTTCGTACGTTGGTGAACCTCGCCCACTCTACCGTGTCATGCTGATGCTGGCTCGGCATTGTGAGACCTGCCGCCGAAAGTCCGCGGAGTTGACGATAGTCCTTCGCGGCTGGTTTTCCGTCCGGTTTTCCAGAAAAACCTGGCTGGCGCCCAATCGTGAACGATAGAGGCGGCAGCCAGACTAGTTTGAGAATTATCCCGGCGTGTTGACACGGGAAAAATTTTCTTACAGATTATTGCTACCAACTGATCCCGAGCTCCTAAAACATCCGCCCGAGACCAGCACTCAACGCTAACTCCTCTGAAATCTCCCAGGGCATTCTCCCCCTAGTCTGAGCATCTCAGTGACTGTGGGTCATCCGTTAGCCAACAGCCACCTTTCAGCCCGTCGGGATCAGGGGACGCTAGTCCTTTCACCTAGCCGTTGGTCCCTTCTCTAAATCGACGGCGCCCTTCAGAACCACCCAGTTGGAACGCCTGTACGTCGGCCCTGGACTCCCTAACACGGCTGGGTGGCTTTCTGAATTGAGGAACAGCTATCGCCAGCGCCATTGTAGTGTTCTGAAACATGGTCTCACCCTACACGTTTCTTCCCAGTATGTGATTGGTTCAATTCACCTTCGGAGCGGCCTGATTGGCCGTCGTCCGCTGTTCTACTCATCTTTCGCTCGGCTATTTTAGCCGCCGTTAAATATCGTTCCTCTCACCTGGTGACTTTCCTAGGGATTTCTCTAGTAACGAGAAAAATCTCATTACAATGTACTTGGCCGTTACGCTCTCGCGTATTTCGATCTAGAGACCCAGAGTTAACTTTAAAAGCCGACGGCTGACAGGTCAAACCCCGAGTCTCCCTGCGTTGGGCCGGCTTCGTTTCAGGAATATTGAGACCCAGTAAAGATGCTCATTCTATTTTGGCCGCCTTTCTTGTCAAAATGGTATCCACACTACTTCAAGTGATTAAACTCAAAGCTGAAAATATTGAACGCGAAAGGAGCAGAATTGATAATGAACATGGAGATTCATGTTCTGTTGGCTACATCATGTTCACAACGATGGTTATTTCAGAACGAACGAGTTTCGTTCTTATGACTTTAATTTTACATGTACAAATAAAACTGTTAATAATACGTTATTGTTTGGAAATGTAACACAAATGTGGCATAAGAGACTCTGGAATATGTAAAATGGATACATGTGTTCATTTATTTACAATCGCATTTCTAACACTGGGAGCAATGTCTCAGCAGATGTTTTTGATACCACTTGTGTTTCCTCAAGCTATATAGTCGGATACTTTTTTCGGCAGTCTGCAGTTTCCTTCCTTACCGACCTCAGCCACCCACCAGCCACCGCCACCCACCACCACCGGGCCCCGCGACACTAGCGCTGCCTGGTGGCGAAAATTGACACTTTTAACAGATGATGCCCATACTGCTCAGATGACTTGTGGGGATCAGGGTTGGGATATAAATTACCTCAAGCAAATTTCATCTTTTTTACATGTAAAGAACTCGGTAAATTACGTAACGAGGTTTTTTACATTTTTTACAGCTTGTAGCGCCATGCAACGGAATTGTGGGAAACTTGTTTTTTTTTCTCAAGTGGCCTTCTTTGTTTTATAATCTATTGTGTAAATTTGTATCTAAAAATTTCAACCTATATATTAGTTAGTACAAATAGCGAAAATGACACGCGAATGAGGTCATAGGGTTGGATGCGTTGGACGCGGCGGGGGTGGACGACCCCTCCATAATTTCTATGACGTTGGACAATTTCAGCGACTTGAGTCTGGCGAGGTTCAGTGTCTAATTTGCAAAACAGTGTATCAGAATAGCCACAGGGAGAGGCTCAAAAACCACCGGTAAGCGAAATAATGGGCAGGTTTTATTTTTACCAAACCGTCTCTTGGAATCTAAATTAACGTTTCTAGTTACTTTGAAATCTAACGTCTATCTAATCTATCTAATCTAATTTAATGTCAGAAGTAAAGATTCTAATTAGATATTTTCAATTATATCACAAACCAAATTAAAAGTTAGGACTCTAAATGGGTAGATGTCTTGGCTGTTTTTCTAAAACTAGATTTTTCAGAACTTTGCCAAAAACCTCTCGGTGAATCACCTGTGAATGAAAACAATTTGATATCGATATAACCACGTACCATTTTCCCACAGAGCCAAGTGCCAAGAGAAACCTTCGAATGAATCGTCGTCTAATGAAGAATTACAGGCTGTGAGAGAAGTACTAAATTTTTATAAAATCAATGCAATTTATTTATGTCAATCTATATCAAATCAGCTTGCTGAATATACGTTATTTCAATCCAGGATTAATTTTTCTCTGGTCATCAGACTCTTCAACTCGAATCAGATGCTACATGTTCGCCTGCAGTGGAGATACCAATTTCACTGACACCACGCCCCCAGAAGCGTAAGAAGAAGCAATCTGCCCTTAGCCCATCCTTCGATAAAATCACGGCAGAAGAACAGGAAAAAATCACCAAATCAGCCGCTGAATTTTTCTATTCTTGTCGAGTCCCTTTTAACGCTGTCAACTCCTATTATTTTAAAAGATTTGTTACCCAGCTGAGACCATCTTAAAACTGTTTTACTCGATGAAGCTCTTGAGCAGCTTGTCCAGGTCCACCGTGAAGCATGTATGTCAAATGGCATACTAATTCTCGCGAAAACTGCAGGAGATGCTGCAGTTTCCCCCAGGATTGTCGGTGTCATTCAGCATGGGGATACGAGGCGAGTGTATGCAGGTTCTTGGGATGTTGAGATACCAGAGGTACAGCCTTTTGAGCCCCACGAAAGTGAAATTGTTCGTACAATTATGGAGAAAGCCAACGACACATTGAATTATGAGTCGTTTGCTGTAGTTGTTCAAGATCGACTGATGGAATCCAAAATTACGGAGGACCTGAAGAGGGGAAAGTGGATTTTTGTTGACCAAAAAGCCTTAATTGACTCAACTGCTGAGATTTTAAATGATCAACAATTGGCAAGTAAATTAGACGATCTTCTCAGCGGATTCCGAAGCTCCAGTGCTAGAGGTCTGATAAAGGAACGTGATGGTACTATTTTGACGTGGGGTTCGCTTCAATTGTGGTGGGAACGAGAAAAAATGTATGAATTATATCTTCTTAACTGGAGCATCATGAAGAAGCTCGTAGCTGAAGAACTAATTAAATTGACGAGCTCGAATATGAGTAACATTTTTGACGAGAATTTTCACAAGGAAGTGAAGGATATTGCTGTGCTCCTTGGAGCTTTAAAAGACTTGAGACAAAAGTGTGACGATCCAACCACGAATTTGGGAGAGATAGCTGAAAGCTGGCTAGTTTTCGAAGGATGATGCAGTACCATTAATCTCGATGGCATCGACTTTGATGACATATTTTCACCACTCATGTTGGCTGCTAATTACTTCAATCATTCGTACTGTGGGAGAAGATTTAACAACCATGTCGAAAGATTAAAACGATTGACTAATTTATTGATGGATCAACTGTCTGTTGATGGTTTGGAAGGTTATACAGCGTGTAACGTGACATTTTCCGGTAAATGGAAAATGCCCATTACCTTCGCCCTACTTCCCCTGAGCCTAACAAAAACCTGCTAAAATTTAACCTTATGGGCGCCAGGTAATTTTTGACCGGAATTACCAAACCGGAAAAAGTCCTTAATCCTAAACTTAACTAGCCTCGATATTCAATTCACCGAAAATCGTAACTGAAACTCTTAAAACTCTAACCCTAAAACATACTCAAAAATCAAAAAGGGAACCTGAAGGGAGCGGAAAGGATAATTAGGCTTTTGGGGAAAGGTGACGGTCCTGGGGTCGCTCAGTATGCCAGTCGTGGAGAGAGGGGTGGATCGTAGATGGGGGTAAGGTTATGGCAAAATCGGGAAAAATATCAAAAAAAAAGGAAACGGGAGGCGAGAAATAAATTAATGCAACAAAACATTGTCCTTACGTGTTCCGCTATTACGTGAGAATCCAATACAAGAATAATCAATGATAACCCTTTTTATTTGACCAATCGACTTCCAAATTATATTAGCAATTCCCCATTTTCTCTCACTACCAGAGTTCCAGCAAAATACCCAATTATAGTTTTAATTTAGCATGAATTTTCTACCAAAATCCTAAATGCAATTGCACTTGTCTCATTAACTCGCCGCGAAAGAAAATTATTTAACAATTACCGAATATATCGCTAAACATCCCATACTAGTATCCAAATTAAATACCAAATTAATTGATTAATTACATATTATTAATAAACTATTTAACAATTACCGAATATATCGCTAAACATGCCATACTAGTATCCAATAATCTCATCGGAATGCGGCCTCGAGGATTATCGATCGGCGATGACCCGAGGAATAACCGAAATATTATTTTCGCCCGGGAAATCGATAACTTCCCGGAATCGGGCCCTTGACGCGTGAGTGCGAGCGAGAGAAAGAGAGCGAGAGAGACGCACGATGCCTCGCTGCTCGGTTAGCAGCGAGGAGAAACCCCCAAAATGAATCTAACTTCCCTTAAAATCCCATAACTCGGAATCCGCTCGGCAGATTCCGGAAAATCCTGAACCATCTGGTTCGGGACATTATTCCCCACAACCCCACAAAAATTTTGGCGTAAGGGTGCATAATTAGCCCTGTTAAAGCCATTGATAATCGCGAGGAAATTTAATACGCTATTCCCGACCTGTTGCACGTTGCCGCTCGATGACGGCCTCGATGGCACCACGAGGGAGAACCGCTGGCCTTGTTCGTTGGCCGTGGACAATTTCACCCAAACTTCACTTAAAATTACCCCCAAAACCCCATAAATTACACCAATGGCCTCCCAACCGCACTGGGGGATAATACAGACCGAAATTATTCGGAAAATCCATCCTCAGACCTCTCCAAAACCACCCAAAATTTGGGGGCACAACCGACGCCATTTCCATGGCGCGGAAAAATCTCTTACCACCAATAACTCATTGGGGAGCCGCCAAAAAGGGGAAAATATTTAACTGTAACTGTGAAAACTCACGGTCGTTTTCCTTGCTGCCTTTCGCTTCCTCTTCAGGACCATCCTGGCTGCAGCTAATTGTCCTGGTATCCTGGGTGATGCACTCGTCAAGTCTCACACTCACTCCTGTTCACTCACGTGTGGATGTTACCGCGGTGAATGCGTAACTGTTTTTCGGAGGTCAGTGTCGCGTTGCGCTGACCCCCTAATCACGCCTACCAATCGATCGGGTGTCGATTGGTGGATCCCTCTACGTTATTCTGGGTCGTTATTCTAGGTCGTTATTCTGGGTTATTAATTCCCCATCCCTAAAATTAACCTACCCCCTTTCCTTTCCTCAGGAGCGGTTCTCCTGGGTTCCCGGGATTACAAGATCCTTATTCCTATTTCTTAAACCTAATTTTATTTTTTTAACACTTAATTAAATTGGCAATCCGCCGGGATAACGACTGATTTATCCCGAGCGGCCTTCCACCCGTATTCCGTCTTGGCAATTCGTAGGGGTAGTGACTGAATCTACCCCGTACGACCTTCCACCCGTAGTCAGTCTTTGGCAATCCGACGGGGTTGTTCATAGTTTTACCCCGTACGGCCTTCCACCCATACCAATTAATCCCCAGAACCTTTTTCCGCCGGCTTTTTAGCCGGCTTTTTAGCCGGAGCTACCCGACCCGGAGGGCTTACCCTCTCATCCTCCAAAAATCCCTCCTACCCTTAGCCTGCTCTAAACCACCCCGAAAGGGGGGAGTCCTAATTTTCCTAAACTTAACCCATGTCCTACTGGTCTCACTCTCTCTCATTTCTCCCTTTTATTGGGGTTCCTAACGGGCACCCCCGGTGCTCGTTACAAGCGTTCGAAAAGAAGGCGATACCGTTTGATACTCTCCTTAGGAAGAAAATTCCCAGATGTTCTCTCTTTTGGGAATTGGCTATCAATGATTTTCCTGATTTGAGCGAACTTGCGATCAATCTGCTGCAACTGCCTGTGACTACCTTCACAATTGAATCTTCTCAAATCCCCAAAAATAATGTGACTCCAGCTTCTTTTGATAAACTCGTTCAGGTTTACTACGGCCTGAAAATCAAAGAGGTAGCTTGCAGTTCGAATGAGAAATAATAAATCTCATTACCATGAAGCCACAGTGTCTGCATCTTCAGGCAAAATTAAAAGGCAAGTATCGTTCGTACTCCTGGTTCTCGTACAAATTTAATGAGACTGAGGTATTCTTGAATATTTAAAGTTTGTTCACCAGTATTTTTGTGTTAAAGGTACCCGTTGGTATTTCGTTCATAAATTTTATATTGAGAGAGTTCAAGAAGGAAATAAACAAAGAATAGATCTTAAGTGTTCGATTTGAGACGATGTCTGAGTTACATTTAATAGTAAGGTAAAAAACAGACAAAAGGTTCTAAAAAAGTTTGTATTTTACACGTTACAAAATAATTTGCATAACACTTTTGTATCACGATTTTCAATAAAAAGTAAAAAGTTCAGGGTTTTCATCAAAATGTTTCAAATCATTTTATACTGATTTTTTCTTCTACAGCATGATCTGTTAGATCTTGCATGTTGAACCCGTAATAAATGGCCACGAGTTTCATTGATCGTTCGACACTCAATCGATTGCGAAGATCGGAGTGGATGAAAGCCCAGTTGGAGAATAATCTTTCGATTTGTGCCCAAGACCTTGGAATTGCAATTAATTTCTGTGCTAATTTGGATAAAGCGGGATGGTACACTTCAGCTAAACACCAGAATGATTTTGCAGATTTTACATTTTTCTCAAAAAGTGCTTTGAAGATTCCTTCTTTCTTCTCATATTGCCGCAATCCTTCCAACTCTTGAGGATCTTCATCAACCAGTTCTTCTTCGATAAACTTCAAAACTCGAGATTTCCAACCTTTGAAATGAAGAAATGCTTTCCCTTGGTAGCGATGATGGAGATAATTAGCTGCTAAAGCAACGGGTTGTAGGACTTTCTCAAGTCGTTTCTCCAGTGCCTCATCAACCTTATCATTAACTGTAGGGATATTTAAAGTCAACCAGAGTTGTGCAGCATCTGCAATATTGCGATCAGTTGCTTGACAAGTGTTGACCAGCTGACAAACTGGATCGAAAAGGAAAATCGCATCTTGTAAGCGATTTTCCAAAGAGCTCTCTCCGAGTAAATCGCGATTGGCTTTTTTAAGGTCGACGATCCCCTCCTCCACCATAGAACGCATGATATGAAGATTCTGCAAGCAGCAACGGAATGTATCTCTGTATGAGCACCAGCGAGTTTCACAAGCTATCATAATCTTTGTGCCTCCACGTTTTATCAGTTCTCGTTCTCCTTTCGACGTTTTGAACTCTCGCAACAATTTATTGAGAGATTCAGCAAAGTCTGGCTTAATTAAAGACTTCAACAATAAATTGGCACTATGAGAGTGGCAGGTAGAATGCCATACGGTCACCAAACGACCCATGCGCATCATTGACGAAGCGTTATCAGAGACCACTGCAAAGATTTTTACATTATACAAAACTTTCGCCATTACAACAGCTTCGTCAATGACAAGGATTAGTTCATCACCGGTCTCCCTCAGCTCAGAAAAATCCCACGAGTGGAGGAACAAACTGTCTTTACCTTCCGTAAATACTGTGCAGACAACATTTTTCGTGTTTGCAGAGGAGTTTTTCCATCCATCGATGAGTAACACCCCATCGCGTTCCTCTTCACTTCTGAATTTTGTATTTAACTTTGCATACACTTTATCTAATAGGGTTGTCGATCATTTTTTCCGCGATGGAGCATTATATGCCGGATTCAGAGATATGATGAATCGTTGGAAGACATCCGATTCCACAACGTTGAAGGAGATATTACATCCAAAAAAAAATTCAGCCAGTGCCATATCAATTGATTCTGCTTCTTGCGAAGAAAGAACTGATCCTGTTCGAAAACTTCGAGCAGTTGATTGTGAGCGAGACTCCATAGTTCAGTGTCTTGACCTAATAACTCCAGCTCCTACAATTCGGAAAAATGTATCTATTTATTTTTTTTTGTCATAGGAAATTCGATTCAGATGTGCCTAATTGGGAACTTATTCCCATCCTGTGATTTTCGACAGACAAAGTTGAAGTTCCAGTATTGAGTGTTCTTGGAAGGGCAGAAACTATTTATTTATTTATAATTCAAACTCTAGACAAGAATGGAATTAAGTTCAATAATCGATTTACAGGCAGTAGTTGGACTTACCTGACACTTGCACCCTGTACTCAACGATCCCACCCTCAGGATTAATTTATAATTATTCCCTCACTTCCTTCCACTTGTTTTTCTATTTGTTCTATTAGTTGTTAATAGCGAGCTGATACGTTTTTAATTTGTTCGTCAACAGCTGAGTCAGGCGGCAATTTAAATCAAATGTAAAAATTGAGACTATGAGGTTATGTAAGTTTTTTACATTTATGACCTCCGGTAGGTAAATTACCAGTATTGTACATTGTTCATGTAAAAAACTTCCGTAAGTCGCATATGCCCAACCCTGGTGGGGATTGAAATAATCCAGACTATTTTTAGCTTGAACATGTTAGAACATGTATGTTCATAATATATCTTTATTGTCCTAACTAAGGCGATTCCCTACGGTTGATTATTATAAATACTAACATATAGGCATTATTATTTGAGACGAGGCAGAATTTTGCGCCCCCCCCCCCCAACCTCCTAATTAATATATGTTATTTTTGATAGATTAAGTTAATTTTAAGTAATTAAGTAATAAAGTTTAAGTAATCGTTTGCGCCACCGTTGGGCAATCCATCCCCAGAGATTCCTTACCCCCGTCCCCATTGCCCCGCGCCATCACGCACTAGGCATCAAGGAAGAGGATCCCACGTGACCCCGGAAAAAAGAGACATCCCCCGTACGAGCCCCCCAGATGAGAAGAAGAAGGACACCCGATGGCCCCCCCAAAACCAGGGAAGAACAAGTGAAGATGATTGGCAGCTATCACTCGCGCCACAGCTTCCCTACGAGTCACTGCCCCGTAAAGTAAAAGAGTTACACCGATGAGACCCTGTGAAAAGACCCTGACAAATTGTGAAGAAACAAAGTGTGAGGAAAGGAATTAGTGTGTAAAAGGAATTATTGGAGGAACTATTTTGAGAAATACTGTGAGAGGAACTGTCGGAAAGAATGTGAGGAGGAGAACTATTGCGAGGAGAGGAACTATTCTCGTGTGTGAAAGGAACTATTGGAAAGATTGTGAGGCGGAGAACTATTGTGGAGAGGATACACGGAAAGAGCAGAGAGAGAGAGAGAAGGAAGGAAGGAGGCAAAAGCCCAGAGGAAAACCGAGAGAATTCTGAGGACAGCATTCCCCGTGAGTGCCCCATTTTTTATTCCCTGCCCCAACGAATTTCCCTGCCCCGTGCCAATTTCCCCCCAACGGTGAGCCTCCAGTAAATTTATTTTAGTTGTCGATTAAGCCCCCTATTAATTATTACTTTTTCAGTCGGCCCCCCTCACTTCTCCCCCATTTTCCAGAGTTAGAGCCTCCCCTTCTTTTTATTATATTATTTCGCGTAGCCGCAAGTGAGTTGGCCTTACCCCCCACCCTCGAGTTATATTAGTTAAAAGGCCCGGATTATTTTGATGTAATAGTTTGTAAAAAGAGTAGAATACAGATAGTCAATTTATAAATCCCCCCGAGTACTTATTGAGAATCCCCCTCCCTCTTATTATTTCAGGTCCTCCCGTCAGTTATAATCAATTTCCCTAATTTTTCAGAATATCGTAAATTCCCCAATATCGTGTCTTCGCCGGGAATTATTATATTTTAATTCCCCGGCCAAGGTTACATGTTATTACGATCAATTATTGGGCAGAGAGTGGGGGTTTCGTGTATGTAATCGTGACATTTGCGCACAACCGAATATACCTGTCACCTTCGCCCTTCCTCTCTACGGCCTCCTCGCCGATACAAAAAAAAAAAACAAGGACAAAAGGTTGCCGGGTGCCAGCTAATTTTCTACTTTCGAGGAATCAGCAACTCGAAGCTTAAGCGTAACGAAAAATCAGATCGGAACTCCAAACTTACTCAACCTAGCTCAGCGAAGAGGTTAAGGGAGAGGTAACGGATGTCTGGGCTGCTCAATAACCTAAGTTGCAGAGAGAGGGGTGGATCCGGGGAAAAAAGGCAAAAATGTTCCAAAAAGAAATTAACAGAAATACGAAAAAGAAAAAAATAGGCTCTATTAATTCACCTCAATTGAGGCCTTTATTCTGCGATTTCAACAAGTTATGGAATTCTTCCCAGTTGACCGAGGTTAACGGTACAAAAAAAGAGAACCCCCAATCAGCCCCGCGAGGCACCGGACGATGCTCGGGATTTCCCTAAATAATTCGGAGATCCCGTGGAATCAATTGCTGGCAGTCTCAAACCCTGAAAAAATAACTTCCATGTAGTTCCGCGAAACCTTTGGAGAGGTTCGGGATTTTCTAAACTTCGTCTCACCCCAAGGTAATTAGCAAGCGACGATTTAAGGAGCGATCGGTATTTTAAATTAACGAAATAGCCTATTGCAGGGTCGTCGATTATAGCCCAAAACTGGCAAATCACGGAAAATCACCGAAAATCCTCAGAGAGAGAGAGAGAGAGAGAGAGAGAGAGAGAGAGAG